>NC_064614.1:672719537-673022567 GCF_023898315.1 Schistocerca nitens | reverse complement strand
ATGCAAAAGTTCGTGAAAATCGACATTTCTCAATGTCGGAGTTGTCTACCGGTTTTCCACAGATTTCTAAGACTCTCTTGTACGAGATAGTGACAGCAAGATTGGGTTACCGTAAGTTCTGTGCACGATGGGTGCCCAAAATTCTTACCGACCACCACAAAACTCAAAGAATGGCCTCTGCATTAGACTTTCTGTCACGTTATGAGGACGAAGGAGAACCATTGTTAAACAGTATCGTGACCGGTGACGAAACCTGGATTAAGTACGTGAACCCTGAGACAAAAGAACAATCAAAGATGTGGGCACATTCAAATTCGCCTACCAAACCAAGAAAAGCCTCGCAAGATTTTTCTGCCAGAAAACTGATGGCAACGGTGTTTTGGGATGCCAAAGGGGTGCTGTTGGTTGAATTCATGGAACGTGGTACGACCATTAATCAAGACATGTACTGTGAAACAATAAAAAAGTTACGACGGGCTATACAGAACAAACGCCGTGGTATGCTGACTTCCGGTATCGTTTTTTTGCACGATAATGCCCGTCCTCACTCTGCTCGCAGAACAACGGCCCTTCTTGAGTCCTTCAAGTGGGACGTTATCAACCATCCACCTTACAGCCCAGACCTGGCGCCAAGTGATTATCACCTCTTCATGCATTTGAAGAAATGGCTCGGGTCACAGCGGTTTGATGACGACGAAGAGCTCAAAGATGCGGTCACAGGCTGGCTCCAGGCACAAGCGGGTGATTTTTATGCAGAAGGAATTTCAAAGCTTGTGAAGAGATATGATAAGTGCCTCAATCGCTATGGAGACTATGTAGAAAAATAGTGCAAAGATGTAGTTGTAAGATGTATATATTAAAATATTTTTATTTAACTTGGTGTATTTTTTTAAATCAACCGGAGGTTACTTTCTGAACGGCCCTCGTATTTTCAAATTTTAGCCAATGTTCATTAAGGCATATTACTTTCACAGATTGTTTCACACTTTCTAGCAAAATTTCTATATCATAAAACTTCCTGATCATTCCTTCAGACAGACCTCTGATGTTTAAGTGCATAATGAAATTACTACTGCATATATTATTAGGTAGAGGGTCTTTAAAACTAATTTGACTATAAAGTAATGGAACGTCCACCTGAGTGTTGACTGCTTGTTCTGGATTTGTTGTATTGGGCCAAATTCGGAAAGAATTGTCCCCTTTCATCAGTTTCTCTGTGTGTGAGCATTTGGATGATGAGTAGGTACAGTTTTCTTGACAGTAATTTCAATCTCTGCTGTATCTTCTGAGGCTGGTTCTGGCACTGTCTCATCTTCTGGACATGATGTTCCTGTTTGAGCTGGCGCTGTGGCTGTGACTGTGTGTGATTTTGAAATTGTTTTCCCGTTTTTCCATTTCCTTGGTCAAAACTGGTTGCATGGCAATTGGTTTTCTTGCAACATCGTCATCTTTTTGTATTAATTTATTGAAATAAATGACATTGAGGCTAAGTGATGATAATGTTTTTATTAGTGAATTCCATGAAAATAAAGAGAGTATTTTAAGTTATATCTGAAAATCAGTTGTTGGCAAGCCATGCTGTTCAATGCATAGTCACTGAAGAATGTTGTCGTAGAAATAGAGACATGTTGCGCCCTTTGAAATGTGTTAGTTTTGAAGGTGAAGGGGAGATTTTTATAATGTTTTTATAGGATCAGTTTGGAAATTATGATGACAGAGAATTATTTTGGAACCAATTAGCAAAGATTAGTAGAGCCTTATACCTAAGCAGGTGGAAGAAAGTGAAAATGTAACTGGGTGAAGAATGTACAACTAATAGTGTTTTGTTTTGTGTTCAGCCAATGCCTAAAATTCATACCAGTAATGATGATTCTGCCACTCTTGATAATTTAATGAAAACTGAAAGGGATGGTATTGAAGGATATTTTAAAGATGATGAAAATGATTTGTTATATGAAGTTTCTGAATGGAGGGAAGATGAAGGAGAATTAGTTTGTCCTAACATTAAAGTCAAAATAGATCAGTGGGACCATGAATGTTTAATAGATACAAGAAGACATATTTGTGGGATTTCAGAGAAATTTGAGGATAAAATCAGGAATGGGAAAGACTTTGTGGAAATGCCAATAATTAGAGTGAAAATAAGAGGAGTTACTGGGAGAAAAATAAATTAGTAAAAAATCAAGAGGAGAATGTTGCAATTGGTGTAGGTAAATACAGTGATCCTAGTTTTAAGAAGAATTTACAGGAAGAAAATTATAGAAAATAAAAACAGGAATGTAATAAATATTCAAGGTGTAGAAATTTAAGAAAAAATAAAGAACATTCATTGAAAATTAAGGTATGTGTTTCACAGAATTTCTGATTTTTTAAATTATAACTTTTCAGAAATCAAGCAAAACTTTTCTCAGATTTTGAAAATCATACTGCCTTAATTAAAAATTGAAAACCTGTTACTTGTAACTTAAACATATTAATATTTTGAGCTGTTTGTCTGTTACATAGTGAACTCCTAAATTGAATACACCATTTTGAAATAGACTGTGTAGTGATTCAAGAATTTCCGTGTAAATTCTAGAACCACTCAGCCTTCTACCATCTTGAACACACAATATTCTGGATATGAGTGTGGGATGGTAGAATCCTACCTACTGCACATCACATATTTGTGTGTGCAGGTTTAAAATCAGTTGCAGGAAGAAAGGAGAGTAGCGGTCGAACGACACCGACCAGTACCTGTCAGGCAATCCAATGTTTTAGTGAGTGTGTAAGGAAGAACCATGGAGTTATATACAGCTCTGTGCATTTTACATCATTGACTATTGTTATTAAAATAAGAATAATTGAAAAAGTCCTCTTGTGGACTCTTGACACAACCTTGTTAGAGGCAAAACCAGTCTTATGATTCATGTTAAGAAAGGTCATGGTATCCAAGCCAACTTTCTTTTAACTGTAACTCAACTTGTTTCTAATGTCCGACTGTACGAGAGACTTGCAGGAAGTTACATATTCATGTGGAAAGTGAGATTTTTATTGTGTATGGAGGTCAAATACATAATTAGTTGACGAAAAGTAAAGTTTGTATGTCTACTTATTTCATAAGTAGAAAGAGTCTAAAAATTCCTGTACATAGCATTATTTGATGGAGAAGAAGTGAAGAGGATTTCCAGCAACCGGATATTCAGTAAAGAAGAGTGGCTGTAAATTCCAAGTAAGTCACCTCGTAAAGAAGTGAAAGGGGGTTTGGGGGAATAAGCTGATATAATCCAGATCCACATTCACACTTTAAGTCATCAGAACATTAGAACATGGTGACCTGTGTGAAAGGACCAACAAAAAAGCAATTTTAAGTCAAAAATGAGAGAAGAAGCTGTTACATTTTGCAATAGCAACCAAACATAAAACGACAAGGAAATTACTCTGATAAATTTGAATACGTTCAGGTATCCAATGAAGCAAAATTTAAATGGAAAAATGGAGAAGAAATGAAAAATTCACAATGATGAAAATAGTAAAGAAGATTTCAATATATTTGTCTAAGAAGAAGTACACATAGAATGCTTCAACCAGGAAAATCCAGTGCGGGGAATATACAACTCTCACATTCATCATGGGGACGCAGATGCAGAAACCAACATACACCCAATGCCGCCAACACCAGTTGCTGTTCACGGGTGCTGACATTTCTCCACATCCACTCACCTGCACAAAGCAAATTCTACGTTGGGTGTTCGTGAAACAAAACTTGATTACTTTAGTACGAAGTGGTACAAGATACCGTTGAGTGAACGTTTCTTGTGTAATTACCATATTTAAAGTTAGTTTTAAATGCTTACAAGAGATAAGGCATATAAAAGTATAGAAAATATACAACAGGTTGGGGAAACTCAAGACCCCACTATGGCCATGAAAATTAGCAAAGAAGTGCCTGATTGGGCTGAGATGATAAATTTAATCAAAGCTGAGAGTCTTAAGTTAAACTCATTAAGTTCTCAATTAAATACCCAGAGTGAAGCTTTAAATGCACAGAGTGCGACTCTAAGTAAACAACTAGACTTAGTAAATTCTCAATTAAATGCTCAGAGTGAAACTCTAAATATTCAAATGACAAATTTAGGTTTGTTAAATGCCAAAGTCAACTATCAAAGCAAAGAATTTAGTAATCTATGTGAAGGCATGGGTGCTCTGAAGACTGAGTTCGATGCTATAAGTAATAAAGTAAAGAATTTAAAAGTAGATTCAAAGAACAAGATGGCAAATTCTTTGACCACTCATGTAAATCGTATGTTTACTGACCTTAGTCAGAAACAGAATGATACTTTTCAAGATTTATCGAAAATGTTAGAACTTGACATTGAGAACAAATGAATAATGCAGAATCAGAACTTATTGAAAAGTTAGGATCTTTTGAAAATGTGTACAATATTAAATATAATGATGTATGACAGGGAATCAATCCTTTGAAAGAGAGTGTAGATAAGCATAATGAAATAGTGCCAATCATTCAATCACAAATTACAGGTGTCAATATACGGGTAGATAATGTAGAAAGGAATTTCAAAGAGAAAATAGCTAACTCCGATATTATAAATGTGATTAGTTTGGAGGAACAATTAGGAGAAATTATAGATCAATAGGTTACTTAGAGAATGACATCCAGGAATGTGTCAACTATTCCTTCTTCTGAACTTAATGATAACCAGGAAGGGTATGGACGACCTGTGGAGAGAAATTAAGCTTATCCAAGACAAAGTAGAAAAAAAGGGTAACTTCACCTAATGTTGTGTTCACTAGTGAAGCGGTGAGTGATTTTCAGTCAGGAGCTAATTCAGGGTTACATGGATAGTTCCCTAAATGTAAGTCAGATAGAGATGCACATCCGACCCATTTCTTAAAAAGATCTAACCAAGCTTTGCCAAAAAATTGAGAAGATTCCATGGAGATTGAATTTGCTGTGGGGTACCTTCTAGGGGAAGCCTCAGAATGGGAACAGTAAATAATGAAAATTTTTCCTCTTGGGAAGACTTTCAAATGAAATTTAAAGAGAAGTACTGGTTTGCCAGTGCTCAAGAAAAGTTAATATCAGATCTGTGGGAACCAAGATATTATAATAATACTTGCTGTCTATAAGGAAATATTTTGATTGGCGTTTAACACAAGCAAAAAGTAAATAAAAAAGGGGGTGGGGGGAGTACAATGTAAAGGATGTAAAATTGTATATCCCCCAGGGGCGTTAACATTCTGAGTTAATGGGGCGGACTAACGACTATTCCAAGTTGTTCTTGGTGTTTCTTCCAAAATAGTTTTTTTTGCACTGAATTCCTTTAAAATCTTAAACTATTCTGTCATCTGAAACTTCCTGGCAGATTAAAACTGTGTGCCCGACCGAGACTCGAACTCGGGACCGAGTTCGAGTCTCGGTCGGGCACACAGTTTTAATCTGCCAGGAAGTTTCATATCAGCGCACACTCCGCTGCAGAGTGAAAATCTCATTCTATTCTGTCATCTATCCCCCAGGGATGGTAACATTCTAAGTTAATGGGTGGAATAACGACCATCGGATCCAGAGTTGTTTTTGGTATTTTTTCCAAATAGTTTCCTATACCGAATTCCTTTAAAATCTAGAACTATTTTGCAATCTCATTGCTTAGAAAACTGGATATGGCTATGAAATAGAGAATTACAGAAAAAATGCTATCAAGATGAAGTAAACTAAATAGAATATTATATTTGTGGAAAATATAATAAGATGTGACTAGCTGAACAACTGTACCATAGTGTATAGATTTTTAATTTTGTATAGAGTATTTTATACCTTTTATGAGATGTGATGTAGATAGGAGGGTTTGTATAAATTTTGAAAGGAGTGGGTATTGTAGCTAAAAGCATGATTTACAAAAACAGTTAAATCATGACTAACACAAAACACACATCACACCTTTCAAACAACCCTCACAAACAAGTGTGCCTGATTTTTCATCATTTGCATTTCCATAGGGTTGCTAGGATTTCCTTTGGGAACATCAAAGGGTGAAAGTGGGACAAGTACGTTCTGTAGGGGATGATTTAACACCAGACCTCCTCCGACATCTCACACAAGTACCTGAGGGGTAGGGATCCAAGGGAAGGGGGGGGGCAGGGGGGGGGGGGGAAGGGTTTCCTGTCTTTGGGGCTATCTTCTTTCTCTTCTTCGATCCTAGCATCCATATCTATTCTTTCCTTTCTTACTTCTCATTTGAGGTTCCTGTCTATTTTTTCCCTCTTTACATATTCACAAACTTCTATTGCTGAAGTCCTTCCTTATTTCCGTGGTTACTAAAAACCTAAATCTTATCTTTAGATAAGAATGAAATGATAATTAAATCAAGACCCTAAGCTGTCAACAGGCACTGATATACATCAATGGGGACAGTTGAAAATGTATGCCCTGACCAGGACTCGAACCCGGGATTTCCTGCTTACATGGCAGACGCTCTATCTATCTGAGCCACCGAAGACACAGAGGATAGTGCGACTGCAGGTATTTATCCCTTGCATGCTCCCCGTGAGACCCACATTCCCAACTTAATGTCCACACACTACATTTGTAGTGCCCCTGTGCATTACACTCATTACTCGCGGCAGACAATCTTACCGAGTCCCGTACGAGTTCGAACAATGCGTGTGTATCCAGCACAGAAGAAGAAAGTCAATGGCCGCTTAGCCTTAACTACATGAAGATGGTATCTGTTCTTTTGGACATGACACTGGTATTCTGCAATGCACACTTTATGATGGGGCAAATGTTTGTCATAAAGATTAAACTGAGACTGTTGCTCTTAATGAATGCACCATAAAGTACTGTGAGTTTAGTTTGTTTTTGTTCTATGTGGAATGTAACAAACTGAGCTAGAGATTAATGTAGTGCACTGACTGTGGCGTGACATATGTTTTTTATGGTTGATGTTATTTCTATGTTGCTTTTCAGATTTGTTTAATATGATTTTTGCACACATGTCATTTTACTTTTCCATATACAGGGTGTTTCAGAAGTGATGGTCAATATTCAGGGATATGACAGGAATGATCATTTGAAACAAAGAAGTTAAGTAAATGTGGGCTGTAAAATGCATACCTTAAGAGCTATGAGCAATTCTTGATCTTCAGTACTGTGAAACAAATCTCTTCTACTGCAATATCTTTGCTTTTCATTTGCTTGGAAGTGGTAGTATGGACCAAAACCAGAAAAATGTCCAGTAAACATGTGCTCTACAATGCTTACCTTAAGAGCTATGAACACTTGTTCAGCTCTGCTACTTTGAAACATAACTCTTCTAATGAGCAAGTGCTCATAACTTTTAAGGTATGTGTTTTAGAGCACATGTTTTCTGGACGTGTTTTCTTGTTTGGTCCAACACTTCCCAAAAGATAGAAATCAAAGAGCTTGCAGTAGAAGAGATTTGTTTCACAGTATTTAAGATCAAGGTATGCATTTTAGAGCCCAAGTTTCCTTGAATTTGTGACAAAGCAAGCTGGGATATTTTTACTTCCCCTCTTGTTTTGCCATCTGCCTCTTTAAATTCGTTTTTTTCACTTTTAACTAATTACCATTAACATACTGTGCATGGATATAATCTGCAGTTTCGTAAAAGAGAAAGGTTGGCCCTCAGTTTTAAATAGTATAGCACCAGATCTAGTTTTGTTCTTAGTTTCTAATTTACTTTGACTGTTCATAGTTAATATTTTATGTTATATGGTAAAATTAGTAGTAATTGTTATGTAACTTAAATTCTGTGGTTGACTTACAAACAAATATAAATTCTGTACTAATTATAAACATTTGGAAGATGAAACACTGGCATTCTTTAAGTATTTATTTGGCTTTATTCGAAAACATGTTAGCAAAGCCAGCCCTAAATTAATTCCAAAGTAATTACCAGGTTTGTCAAATGTATTGTTTGCATAACTATATCTTTTAATTTCATAATTTAAACAAATAATTCGGTCTAACTCTTGTAGTACATCTACATCTACATTTATACTCTGCAAGCCATCCAACGGTGTGTGGCGGAGGGCACTTTACGTGCCACTGTCATTACCTCCATTTCCTGTTCCAGTCGCGTATGGTTTGTGGGAAGAACGACTGTCTGAAAGCCTCCGTGCGTGCTCTAATCTCTCTAATTTTGCATTCGTGATCTCCTCGGGAGGTATAAGTAGGGGGAAGCAATATATTCGATACCTCATCCAGAAACGCACCCTCTCGAAACCTGGCGAGCAAGCTACACCGCGATGCAGAGCGCCTGTCTTGCAGAGTCTGTCACTTGAGTTTATTAAACATCTCCGTAACGCTATCACGGTTACCAAATAACCCTGTGACGAAACGCGCCGCTCTTCTTTGGATCTTCTCTATCTCCTCCGTCAACCCGATCTGGTACGGATCCCACACTGATGAGCAATACTCAAGTATAGGTCGAATGAGTGTTTTGTAAGCCACCTCCTTTGTTGATGGACTACATTTTCTAAGCACTCTCCCAATGAATCTCAACCTGGTACCCGCCTTACCAGCAATTAATTTTATATAACTGTTAAAAAGACGGAATTTTTTGATGTATTCAGTTAATTTGATAAGCTAAGTTATAATTGTAATTTCTGTAAATTAAACCTCAAACAATGTGTAGTTTCAGTGCCTATTATTGTGATGATATATAAGGGCCCGATTTTTGGTCCTTAGACAGGCAGTCCATGGCCGAGTTTCAGACAAGAAACCTGTGTTGGTTAGAACAACAACAATGCATCAACTTAACTGTGAAATAAGTGTTACACCGATAGGCCATGTGTTAAAACAATGACAGTGTCTGTTCAATTTATTTGAAAGACTGCAAAATGTGTGGTTATGTTTTTACTGCTTGTAGGTGTTCAACAGTAAACTATTGTAGCAGTATGTGGATGTTTGCCTGCAAACTATTAATGAGGCTTATCGAAAGTTAAACAATAGTGCACTGGCCATATAACTGTGTCTTATTGGGGTGTTGTGAACAGCGAAAGTAGGGAACTGTGAAATGCAAATGTACACCTGTTGTCATTTAAAGTAGTCAGTGTTTAAACTTCCACCCACCCACCCCACCCCCACCCCACCCCCAACCCCCACCCCCTAATTTTCAGCCAGTGTAGCAAACGTCGACACCGAGGACAATCAACGAGGATATAAAGCAGGCGAACTTCACAAATGGAGCCCTTGTGGGTGAGGAATATTACATGTGGGCACAATAAACTAGGACTCATGAACTTTGAACAGTGATGCAACAGCTAATCAACACTTGGGTTTCATGGCCACAGTATGACAGTAGCTGATCAGCGAGCAGGTTCTATGGAAGCAGCTACTGAGTAGCAGCCAATCGTGCGCAGGTGGAGACAGCTGACCGGGATAAACAAGACGCCCCGCTGAGAGAATTACAACTTGCAGCAGACTACAAACTGAGATTACAACTGCAGCAGGGCAGCAGAGCAGCAGGAGATGAGTGAATGAGAATAAGGTAATTTCATAGCAGAAGCTGTTTGATATTAAGTGATACATAATGATTGGCCATAAAAAAAAGACATTGTGATGGGAGACAAGGGACAACAGGAGACTGGTTCTGTAGATGATGGTGGTTATAAATCAGACATGAATGTAACTTTGAATGATGGGGCCGAAAGTCTAATTGTAGATAAAATGATTAAAGCATCATCTACATTATGTGGTAATGTGAGTGAAATGGACGAAAACAGTACTGAAGTTGGTGAGATTGTTAAGGTTAAGGAGTAGGAATATAGTAGCAGAAGTCAGCAAGGGCAAAAGTTTATGGCAGACAAAAAAGTGAAAGCAATGTTAAGGCAAATAATGAATAGTCTGAGTGGTATGTGTATGAAAGAAGACATTAGTAGGGTGGAAAATAGTATTAGATTAGATTAGATTTAGATTAGATTTACTTTCATTCCAATTGATCCGTAGTGAGGAGGTCCTCCAGGATGTGGAACATGTCAGAAAAACAACAATACATGACAAATATTTACAATTAAAACAAATAAGCTAATGTACCATTCCACAGGTCCCAAGTGGAATGATCGTCATTTTTTAATGAACACTAAGAGTAATTTTACAAATACTAATGCACTGAATTTAAAATAAAAAAGTTTTTTATTTATTTATAAGGTAATACAACTACTGTAATACTTATTTACAATGAACACATTACTGCACTGAAATGGTGCAGAAGTTAGATTATACTAACACACACACACACACACACACACACACACACACACACAAATTTTCAATGAACACATTACTGCACTGAAATTGTGCAGAAGTTATGTTGTACTTATATACAAATCAGTTGGTTTTACTAAGAAATTCATCAATGGAATAGAAGGAGTTGGCCACCAATAAATCCTTTAGGCTTCTCTTAAACTGAATTTCATTGGTTGTTAAGATTTTTATGGCTGCTGGCAAGTTATTGAAAATGTGTGTTCCTGAATAATGCACACCTTTTTGTACAAGACTAAGTGACTTTAAATCCTTGTGAAGATTATTCTTATTTCTAGTATTGATTCCATGAATTGAGCTGTTGGTTTGAAAAAGTGATATATTTTTAATGACAAATTTCATTAAGGAATAAATATATTGGGAAGCAGTAGTTAGTATCCCTAGTTCCCTAAACAGGCTTCTGCAGGATGTTCTTGAGTTCACACCACATATAACTCTCACTGCACGTTTTTGTGCCCGGAAAACTTTAGCTTGGCTTGATGAATTACCCCAAAAAATAATCCCATATGACATTATGGAATGAAAGTAAGCATAGTATGCCAGCTTTTTCATTTTTATATCCCCTATGTCTGACAAAATTCGCATTGCAAACAGAGATTTGTTAAGACGCTTCAGCAGTTCTGTGGTGTGCTCCTCCCAGTTGAATTTATTATCAAGCTGTAATCCCAAGAATTTAACACTGTCCACTTCTTCTATCTTCTTGTCATCGTATGTTAGACATATACTCTTGGGACACCCCTTACAAGTTCTGAACTGCATGTAGTGTGTTTTTTCAAAGTTTAGTGACAAAGAATTGGCTAGGAACCAGTGATTAATGTCCACAAATATTTTATTGGCTGATCTTTCTAAGACTACATTTGACGTGCTATTTATTGCAATGTTTGTGTCATCGGCAAACAAAACAAACTTGGCATCTGGTAATGTTACTGATGAAAGGTCATTGATATACACAAGAAATAGTAAGGGCCCCAAAATGGAACCTTGTGGGACCCCACATGTAATTAGTTCCCAGTTGGATGAGGCCTGATAGCTTGATACATGTCTCTTTCCTAATAACACCCTTTGTTTCCTGCCAGAGATATAAGATTTGAACCATTTTGCAGCATTTCCTGTTATACTATAATATTCTAGTTTACTTAAAAGGATATTGTGATTTACACAGTCAAATGCCTTTGACAGATCACAAAATATACCAGTTGCCTGCAATTTTTTGTCTAATGAATTAAGCACATTTTCACTGTAAGTGTAGATAGCCTTCTCAATATCAGAACCTTTTAGAAATCCAAACTGTGACTTTGACAGTATGTTATTTGAGATAAGATGGTTATAAAGACGACTGTACATTACTTTTTCGAAAATTTTTGAGAATGCTGGCAACAGTGAAATTGGACGGAAATTTGATGCTATTTCTTTATCTCCCTTCTTAAACAGTGGCTTAACTTCAGCATATTTCAGCCATTCAGGAAATATTCCACTAATAAACGACTGGTTACACAGATAGCTTAATATGTTACTTAGCTCAGAATCACATTCTTTAATTAACTTTGTTGATATTTCATCATACCCACTAGATGTTTTTGATTTTAAAGATTTTATGATGGACATTATTTCTGTTGGGGTAGTGAGGGTCAAATTCATATTAAGGAAGTTACTTGAAATGTCTGGTCTAAGGTAATCCATAGCAGCATCTACCGAACCTGACAACCCCATCTTGTCAGTAACAGTTATAAAATGTTTGTTAAAAAGTCCTGCAACACTATACACATCTGTCACCAATGTATCATTTACTCTTAATGCTATTTGTTCCTCTTCATGCCTGGTTCTACCGGTCTCCTCCTTCACTATATCCCATATTGTCTTTATTTTGTTATCTGATATGACTATCTTTTCCTTGTAATATATTTGCTTTGACATCCGTATTACAGTCTTTAATATTTTGCAGTATTTCTTATAATGTGCTATAGCATCAACATTGGAAATGTTTCGGAGTGACAGATACAGTTTTCTTTTTGTTTTACAAGATACCCCTATTCCTCGAGTAATCCATGGCTTCTTTGTAGACTTTGCTCTAACCTTGGTAAGTTTTGGGGGAAAGCAGTGTTCGAATAAGGTAAGCACTTTATTAGCAAAAATGTTATATTTTTCATTCGTGCCATGAACGCTGTAAACATCAGTCCAGTGAATGTCTCTGAGGAGTGTCCTAAAATAATCAATTTTTGGCTTACTGATTACCCTTTTGAGCTCAGATTTAACAGATTTTATATCCTGTATCCTGTATGAAAGAAGACTTTAGTAAGGTGGAGAAGAAAAGTGATAGCATTAGAACTGACATGGCTAGCTTAAAGGCTGAACTGAAGAAAGAAATTAAAAAGGAGGTTCAGGAAGTCAGCTCTAATATTTCAGAATTAAATAACAATGTTGAGGCATAGCTAAAGATTGTGACAAAAATGATAAAGAAAGTAGAACATAATAATGAGAAATTAACATTAATTAGTAGTAAATGTGAAGAAGAGAGAAAGAAGCTTTGTGGTGACTATAGTAGGAGAGTAGAGGCTTCTGAAGAACAGTGTAAACATGAAGTCAAAGCGGCCAGGAAATTTTGTGCTCCAAACAGGGTTAAACTTGAGAACCAAATCGTTCAAATTAAAAATGATTTTGAAACTGAGGTAGAAACCATGCATGCAGTAGTGATAGAGGAAAAACCGGTAAAATAAAATAAAAATGTAGATTCAAAATTGGCTGAAATAGAGAAAAAGATGGAAGAGGTACAAAATCTAAAGCATACAGTATGTAGTGTTCCAAACAGCCCTTAATTTATTAGTTGTAAGAAGTTTAATAATTTTGAATCATATGGGAAACTGCATCCACTGGATTTCATTAAGGAATTTAATGATTTGCCTTGAAACATGGAATGACAAAGAGAAAATGTCATGTGTGAGAGGTTTTTTGAAATGGGCAGCTGAGGTAGCTGATAGCTGTACTTCGTGGCAAAGCTTTGAGAAAGCATTTTTAGATGCCTAGTGGTCCAAAGAGAAGCAGCAGAGAATTTTGAGTGAATTTTGGGGAGGAGAGAGATTTGACTCTAGGAAAGGTACTGTGAAAGGTTTCTGTCAGCTTTGGATAAACAAACTCAAATATTTGGACAAAGAGCTTCATAGTGAATCAATAATTATAGGTTTAGAAACTAAATTGCCTCAGAAAGTTAGAGAATTGCTTGTACCTGCCCCTAGGGGTAATATTAGTGATTTCTTGAATTATGTTGATAAAATGAAGAGGGTGAAGTCTTCAGTGGCAGATTGTAGGACGAACTTTGATGACAATAATCAATCAGGGAGAGAATTTCAGGTAAATAGGATGAGCAGGACTAATTACAATAGAAATTCAAGGAATGGTTGGGTGGAGGATAGCCAGAATGGGCACGGAATAATTCTAGTGAGATGTTGAATAATGGTGTGGGTAGCTATGTTTATCCCATAAAAGGAGAAGAGGAACTTACTATAATTTGCATTGAACCAGAAGCAAGACCTACAAGGAAGTAGGGGGTTCAACATTCTGTGTTGGATTCATTATGTGGTGATAATGCTTACCCCAGCTGTCTGTCTCATTTTTCATGTTTCCTGAGGCAGTGAAACTGTTCTACTATTCTATCTGTAGTTTATAAGTGAATCACAAACATTCTGTCTTTGAATTTTATGTGATTTTGTAAGGCAGGATACTTTAGTATAGGAATATTTTAGAAAAGGTTTCTTCCTTATCTATTTATATTATGTTGTGTTAGTATATGTGGTAGTCAGCTTGAAACAATCCAAACATCTGCAATGGAACTATGGTGTTCTGTGACAGACTATGCCTGTCCTGTTTGGTATAATTTAACTCATACCAAACAGGAGGATGTAGCTCTCAATGAAACCTGCAGAATTATAACAGGTTGCTTGAAATCCCCTCCAGTCGAATGGCTTTCCCACATTGCAGGAATAGCACCACCACCTGTTCGAAGAGAGATAGCTGCAAACAAGGAAAGAAAGGCAGTGGAACAGGAAATTACCCATCCTCTGTATGGGCATGAACCACATAGGCAATGACTGAAGTCAAGGAACAGTTTCCTTAGGACATCAAAGAAACTTAGAACCACTGCTGAAAAAGCTAGGTTACAACTATGGAAGGCTATGATGTACCTTCCCCCTGATTGGAAAAGAGTTGTTGAAGTTTTACCTCCAGGCCATGATGGGGAATGGGCAACTTGGAAGTCCCTGAATAGACTGAGATCCGGAGTTAGAAGATCAAAAGTTAACTTGTCGGTTGATCCATGGAAGTCATAGCGAGAGAGCAAGGAAGACCTGTGGAACTTCTAGGTTATTCTGTGTTAATCATATCAGTGACCATTGTTATAAATAACATGAACATTTCAGATTCGGAATTCAGAAAAAACTCTTATCTTGGTCTTGCTGGAGGCAAGACACATGGTTCCAATTTTGTGAGAAGAGGAATGGTTATTAAACCAACTCTCTCATAAATGTTATTTAACTGGTCTCTGGAAGTTATATATTTAAGTGAACACAAGGAAACTTATTATGTTTCGAGTCAACTACATTGGTAATTGATTAGTATGTTGACAGTAAACTTTGTATATGTGATCATCAGATTACAGAAATAAGAAAATATTTTTTTTTGCCACACACATCATAAAACGTTAGAATGTGATGACCGGTGTGAAAGGACCAAAGGAAAAAAGGAAACTTGAGATGAATACGAGAGAAAAGCTATTAATTGTTGCCATAGCAACCGAGCATAACAAGACAAAAGAACCATTTCATGGAATTGGATTTTGCTTAAGTATCCAACGGAGAAAATTTGTAAGTGTAAATAAGGGAGAAGAAGTGAAACAGCCACAATGAGAAAAACCAGAGAGGAGATCTCGACATATTAGACTAAGAAGAGATACCCCTAGAACAATAAGACTAAGATGATCTGTTGTGGGGAGTATACAGTTCTCATATATCATGGGTACACAGCTGCAGAAACCAACAACCGACGCCACCGGCATCAGTTGCTGTTCACCAGTGCTAATCACACATCCACTCATTGACACAGCCCTGATTCTATGCTGGGTGAGCATAAAACAGAACTTTATTGTTTTAATACAACATGGTGAAAACCATTGGATGAACATTTTTAGTGTAGTTATTATACTTATATTTAATTTTTAGATGCTCACAAGGGCTAAAGCTGATAAAACCATGGAAAATACACAGTTAGTTGGAGAAAATTCAGAACCAGCCATGACAATGAGAATTGGTAAAGAAGGGCCAGACTGGTCTGAGTTAGTAAATCTAATCAAAACTTTAAATGCTAAGTTAGATGACCAGAGTCAGCAGTCAAATGCTCAGAATGAAACTCTAAGAAAAGAAATAGGTTTGATACATTCTGCTTTAAATGCTCAGAGTGAAGTTCTAAATAACCAGAGTGAAACCTTGAATAGTCAAGCAACAAATCTAGGTTTGTTAAATGCCAAAGTGAACTCACAGAGCAAAGAATTTGGTATTCTCTGCAAAGGCATGCATGGATACTTTAAAGACTGAATTTGACACCTTAAATAGTAAAGTAGAGGATTTGAAATTAGACTTAAAGAAAGAATTAACCAATTCATTGGATATTCATGTAAATCAACTGTTCACTGACTTAAGTCAGAAACAGAATGATCAATTACAAGATTTAGCAAAAAAGTTGTAATTTGATATTGAGGAAAAATAAAATACTGTAGAATCAGAAATCAATGAAAAGCTAGGATCATTTGAAAATGTATGTAATGTTAAGCTTGATTCAGTAAAGCAGGGATTCAATATTTTAAAAGAGAGCATCGATAAGCATAACGAATTAATGCCTGTCATCTAGTCGCAAATTACAGGTGTAAGTACGTGAGTTGATAATGTAGAAAGAAGGTTCCAAGAGAAGATAGCAAACTCTGATTTCATAAATGTAAGTAGTCTGGAGGGCAGGTAGAGGAAATTATAGATTGGAAAGTCACTGAGAGAATAACATCTGGGAATGCATCACCTATAGCTTCTTCCAAATTTACTGGTACCAGAAAGAGCATAGATGAACTCTGGAGAGAAGTCAGACTTATCCAGGAACAAGTAGAAAAACAAATAACTTCACCTCATGTTGTGTTACCTAGTGAAGTGGTGCTTTTTGCATTGGAGAGACTTTAAAACTAAATTTAACAAGAAGTACTGGTCTGCACTTGCTCAAGTGAAGTTAGTATCAGATCCATGGGATCTGGGTGGAGTCATCTATCCCCGAGGAACGTTAACATTCTGAGTTAACGGGCAAAGGATGACCGTCGGATCCCGAGTTCTTTTCGGTGTTTCTTCCAAAATAGTTTTCCTGCACCAAATTCCTTTAAAATCTTAAACTATTTTGTCATTTATTCCTACAATCTTAAACTATCCTGTAATCTTAAATCTTAGGAAACTGAATATGACAGTCAAATAAAAAACAATCCTAGAAAATCATAGGTAAAAAGTGGTATTTAAATAAAGTGAACTGAATAGAATATTATGTTCATAGAAAATATAATACTATGTGACTAGATGAACAACTAATATATTATAGTGTATAATTTTCTTATTTTTATAGAATATTTTATACCTTTTGTGAGATGTGATATAGGCAAGAGGGTTTATATCAGTTTTGAAAGGGGTGGGTATTGTGGATAACAGCAGGATTTACGAGAACACATAAATCATGAATAACATAAAACACACCCCACACTTTTCAAACAGCCCTCGCAAACAAGTGTGCCTGATTCTTCATCACTTGCTGTTTCTATAGGGTTGCTAAGATTTCCTTCAAGGTCCTCAAGGGTGAAGGTAGGAATGTCCGTTCTGTAGGAGACGACTTAACACCAAACCTCCTCCAGCGTCTCACTCAAGTACCTGCAAGGTAGGGATCCTGTGGAAGGGGGTTGGAAAGGGTTTCCTGTCTTTGGGGCTATCTTCTTTCTCTTCTTCAATCTGAGCAAGCATTTCTATTTATTTCCTTCCTTACTTCTCATCTGAGGACCTGTCTATTTTTTCCCTCTTTCCATATTCACCTACTTCTATCACAGAGGTTCTTCCTAGTTTTTTTATGAATAGTAGGATAGTGAGACTTGAATTATAGGTGAACATAGTATATACACTAAGGGTATAGAAGTTGAGAAGTACAGTAGGTCTCTAGGGTTAAATGATATATTAAGAAGTGAATGTGAAGTGTAGAGTAATTTGTAGCTTTACCAGGAAATACTTAATTATAGTATACATAGAAAAGTATACTAGGGTAATGAACTGTGAGGCCTACTCAGAAAGGATATGGGGGGCATACCTGGCATTTACTAAGTATAAAGGGCAGGCGTACCTACATGGAGATAGGATGACCTGTGGCCTAAAAATTGGGCATATTCTATAAAGGGCGTACCTACCAAAATTAAAAGAGGAAGTGCTCTCATAAGGTTAACCCACAAGCAAGGTATAGGTACTGATCCTAGGGGAAAGGGACAGTATCGTGACAGAAGTCACGCATTTTATAGGAATTATATTGGAAAGTATGAATTCTATTCAAAACTAGCATTATTATGTTTCATATAAATAAATGAGTGTCAAAAGAACACTTTCATTTCTCCCAGAGTTCCTCCAAACTACAAGCTACAAACTAGTACAAACAATGAGAACATAAAATAGAATACTCAAGTATCATGAACACCTGAAGTTTATGATTGGAAATAAAGAAAAAGTCTCACGATTCCTAAATACTAGTCAAGCTTACTAAATTATGAACAAATGCTCATGTCTAAACAAAGTAGAGTAAGAAAACAGTAGAAAGACTGTAAGCAGAAGCCTGTTTAAGAGAGTACAAAGAATCAGAGTTAAAAAAAAATGTGTATAAAAATGTAGAAGAAAATTATATGGTTATGAAATGTAAAATCTTGAAATCTTGTCATGTGTGATACTATGTACATAATGATTTTGTATAAAATATCATGTGTTCAATCTGGGGGGTTGGGGGGGGGGGGGGGGGCGATATGCAGTGTTTCAAGAATTTTGGCATAAATTCTAGAACCACTTGGCCTTCTACCATATCGAACACACAGTATTTTAGATGTGAGAGTGGGATGATAGAATCCTACCTACTGCGCGTCGCATGTTTGTGTGTGCAGGTTGAAGTTTGTCGTGAGAACACTGTAGACATGGTGGTCGAACAGCACTGACAAGTACTTGTCGGTCGATCCATGGAAGTTGTAGTGAAAGAGCAAGGAAGAACTGTGGAACTTGTAGGTTATTCTGTGTTAATCATATCAGTGACCACTGTTATAAATAACATGAACATTTGAGACTCTGAACTGCAAAAAATCTCTTATCTTGGACTTGCTGGAGGCGAGACACATTTTACGATATGTTTGTAGTAGAGACATGGTTGTTAAGCCAACTCTTTTCTAAATGGACTTAAATCTGTTTCTAATGTGACACGATATAAGTTACTTATGAGAAGTTAAATGTTTATGTGTGAAGTGTGAATTTTGTTCTTATGAAGCTCAAATATACCAATAGTCACTGGAAAGTATTCTTCGAGTACCAAATTATTTAACAAGTGGTGAGAGAGTCTTTAAGGTTCCTGTAACTAGCATCATTCTTACGGGAAGAAATTTATAGAGATTCCAGAAGCCGGCTATCTAGAGAAGAAGATCGGCTGTATACACCAAGTAAGTTGACTCGTATACGAGAAGTTGGAAGGTTGCAGTCCAGCTCCACGTTGTCTCTGCAGTAGGGATATTTTTTGAGAATGCACTCCACTAGCTAATGAGGTAAGAAATGTAAGTAAAATAATGGAGATGACAGACATGGTTAATGCAAAAGATAAATGTATACAAAAAAATGTGGAGTAAGTGTATTGAGGATCTGAATTTTGGACTAGGCAACATTGGGCACTGTGTATATTGTGAAAATCATGTAACTGAAACAGGGAATGAGAGCTAACAGAAAGAGCAATATTGTAGAGAGGTACGAGTCATATAATGCTGCATCATTGGATCTATAGGTTACCGGTATCTGAAAACTCCTATTTGTGTTCTGAGGAACTATGAGCTTAAAGTGGTAATACTGGAATGAAGCAAAGTAATTTTGCTGATTAACTGATAACTGTGGTGCTAGACTGATCTGAATATTCTGACAGGTCAACTATTTGGTAACATTTTATGATTTTGTGAGGATTGAACTTTCTCTTAGAATGAGAGTAGTGCTCAGAGTTGAGTAGAGAAGCAGGGCAATGATTTGGTACAACTTCCATCCCCTTAATTTTGATCTGAGTAGTAATAAGTTATGTGATGATGTCTCTATACTTTTTTGGTAAAGTAATGATTAGTAAATCTATGCTACTGAATATCTTGAAATTTTGCTGTTTTGCAAATGGGAAAGAGACCCAGATCTTTCAAGTTCAACCAGTTTCAGACAGTTATGACTTAGAATAATGTTTTGTAGTGTAATGTGTACTTGATTTTAAAACTTTTTCTAGTCACCACCTTTCATACTACAGTCAATTTTAGTGCTGATTATTGTGAGATTATGAAAACTGTGTAATGTATCTATTTATGAAGTAATGACTATCATTCTTAGTGTAAAACATGTTTTCCTTATATTTAGAAGTAAAGGTGAGTGTACTAAAGTAGGACATTTTGTCTAATTTTTTCATGTACTGTGGTGGAGGAGAACCTCCTTCAAGGGAACTGACAGCAGTGCATTTCCTTTCTAACTGCCACTTGGACCTGTTGAACATATGGACAACTTGATGAGAAAATGTGTAAAAGCTCATTAAAAGTGTGAAAGCACTTGTGAAAAATACTAAACATTGAGCAAGTGAAATTTTCCGTCTAAAAAGTGAACTGCAATGTGCAGTGTAATTTAACTTTTTGCAACACATGAAGATTTATTTTTCTTAAGCAAGATAGGATTTGTATAAAATGATACATATCTGAGAATGTGATCCTTGTTTACCCAAAAAGGACGTCACTTATGATGAAGATGGCTAAGTTTTATTAAAAGTATAACTTGTGGAGAATTTGTACCATTGTACAATACACTGTATGTAAATATGTTGTATTGGGATTTTCGTTTGGCCAGTTCATATAAGTAGAAATTTTAAAAAGATATGTACAGTAGCTTTGATAAGATTTCATATGCAATATTTTTTTTGGTATGTAGATTGTTAAACCCAATGTCTGGGGCCACTTGAAGTCATTGAATTTTTTCACAATCTGTCTGGTCAGTCCAGTGAGGAGGTAATGTGATGAAGCAAGCTGTGATATTTTTACTTCCCCTCTTGTTTTGCCATCCGCCTCCCTAAATTCGTTTTTTCACTTTTAACTAATTACTATTAACATACGTCAGTATAATCTGCAGTTTCGTAATAGAGAAAGGTTGGCCCTCAGTTTTAAATAGTATAGCACCAGATCTAGTTTTGTGCTTAGTTTTGTGTATGTCATCAATTTTTTAATTTATTTTGACTGTTCGTAGTTAATATCTTTTGTTATAGGGTAAAATCATAGGGTAAAAACATTTACACATGGTCTCATCAAATTTGTATTCGCAGGTACTTGACAATGGTGATAAATGCCAAAACAGTCTGTCATTAATAAAGACTAATTATTATAAGCAGCTATTCTGGTATACCTGTTTAATAATAATGACATTATATGACATATATTATACTGCTGACTGTAAAGAAGAAAAATAAATCTTTATTGCTCTGCAGATGGTAGGCAACACTGCTCTATCACCCATGTGTAGTGACTTCTGTGTTGATGCACTGTTAATATCCTTTTCAAGGAGTGGGTAAGACAGAAGAAATTGGGAACCACAAACTGTCTTTGTGGAAAGAAAAAAATATGTTAAGTGGTACATGAAAATATTTAGAAGGCTACTTAACATTTCAGTGCACAGTGAATATATTACTTATCAAGCCATTGAGAAAATAAAGGAAGATACACTATAAATTTCTAGCTGTGTCTCATAGCAAAACTGCTGGAAATTCAGAAGAGATTGCAGTGTAGGAGTTTGTGTTGAATATTGCTTCAAAGTATACAACACAGGATGTTTATTTTAAGTGAGCTTATATGTTTTATACTGTTTTATACATAATAAAACTATATTGTCAACAGTGCTTCAAGATTTCTTTAATTCCTTATAAATAATTCTTGCATCAGATCAGTTTAAATAAAAATTTATATTCCTGTACCAGCCAACCACATAACCTCCAGCCCGCAGACTAGATGTTAGTGTGAAATGGTTAAAATCTTTTACATTGAAGAAATGTCAGCAGGCACCATTTGTGCTCAAATGAACTATGATTTGCAGCCAATTTCACAAGGTCCATTCAATAGCTGACACAAGAGCATCTCCCACATCTCAAATGAGATGTTAGGCAAATATACCAAGTGCATGCTGGCTTTCCTTCCTATCCTCTCTACTGTTTCTCTCTGGGATTCCATTCTGTTCCTAATGTTCAAGCTCACAATGTCTAACATACCCATTCTCTGTGCTTATCTGAAATTGATAGGAAAGTCACTGACAAACCTGAACCCAAATGAGTTCAGACATACTGTCAAGACTGAGTAGCATATTGTAGCAGTTACTTTATGCTGAGTAAGAGTGAACCAGCTGGACTGTGTGCATGTGAAAACTCAGCAACATTGGGACTTCTGGGAGGTTACAGAGGCTGCAGAGGTACCCAAATGCCTCTGCAGCTTAGGGCAGCAACCTAAAGCCTGTTGGCCACGACCAAAACAACAATACCTGTGTTTGGCCAATGGCAACACCATGTCCCAAGATTCGTTCCCATCCATTTTTACTATTTAAAACTATAAAGTATTGTAGAAAAATGTGATAACAGAGGCTGCCAGAGACTATTTAAAAAACAAGAAATCGATTGCAGCAACAGAGATCAAACTACAGTCTGTTGCACTTAAGGTGTTAAGGTGTCATAGATCTACACTACTTACATTACAATATATGAGTCAAGTTACTTTTTCTTGTCAATCACGTCTTATATATCCCATTGGAAACCACCCAGCCATGATGCACATGTAAAAGCTACTCTAAATTAATTCTGGATACAACATCACTGCACTATTTTCAGGAAACACTGTCTTATATGCCTACTTTTGCTTAATTATGACATAGACAAAGTTAAGGAGTCTATGATTTATTCTATCCTCATTCATTTACAGGTATTATCACAACTTTTTTCATTAATCTTGGGGCACACCATTATTTGCACAGAAGTAGAAATTTTTGGTAAGGCACATTGCATCACTCTCTGACTTTTGGAAACACTCAACTTATCCTTGGCCACTCCTGCTGCCTTCTTTGCACTTACCGGTACCACATTTATTGGAATGTACACTTGCCTGTTATTATGTGTGAGCTCATGTATATCAATGATATTCTTCTCTTTTCCCTTAATTTCTTCTTCACACATTTTCCCACCCATCCCCCATATTTTACTGCATTTAAGGTTAATAGTTCTGCTTTTCTATATGTCTTCATATTAATCTGTTTACTATTTAAATGCTTGCTATTTTCCTCTGCACTCCTTTCTGTCTTACTGATTTCGTACATTCAAAAAAATCTTATTCTTTTGCCTTCTAACTTCCCTTTCTATTCTCCTTGTTGATCTAATGTAATAAAATAACTCTGAAGTTTTAGTGATTACTTTTTGTGGTACAAGCTTAGCTTCATATTTCCATATAATCTGTCATACGTTCTGAGCCAGAGTGTTAACATCTTTGCTTGCATTCATCCAGCTCACATTTGCATTTTGGTAATCTGTGACTATTATTTCATATTTTCTTTTTGCTTGCACGCAACTATCTCAAGGTCACTTATGCTCTCAACAATGTGCATTATTTTATAACATGTTGCTAAAATTGATCATAGAACCCCCCCCCCCCCAAACAAAAAAAAAAAAATCCCATCTCCCAACCCCATACCAGTTTAATTTATTTGCTGCAAACTGATCCTCTCTACCAGGTGTAGAAGTTTTAAAATGGAATTTGGTTGCAATAATTTGCAAGTCTGTCGTCTGAAACTGGAAAACAATATTTTATTCAAAATAATCTCCATTGCTATTTATTCTTTTCTTCCACCTCTCTAGCAAGCTATGAATGCCACACCAAACAAACAATTCTTTTTTTTAAGTGAACTGGTCAACGAGTCATTTTCATACAAATTGAAGCATTGTTCAGCAAGAGCGTGTCCAGGGATGCAAATAGATGATAATCGGACAGAGCCAAGCCTGGAGAATAAGCCACATACCCTAGTGTTTCCCAAATGAATGTGAACCGTTTTGCTGTGTGTGATAAGGTGTTATCATGGAGCAATATGACACTGTGTTGCCTTTTTCCATATTCCAGTCATTTTTTATGTAATGCTTGATTTAAATTGATCATTTTCTGTTGGTAGCTATCAATGTTAACAATTTCACCAGATGTTAGTAAGCTAATAATAAATGACACCCTTCTGATCTCACCAAAAACAGAGCATTGTCTTCTTTCCAAAGTGATTTGATCTTGCGGTGGATGTCGATGGTTTGCTTGGATTCACCCATGATTTACGAGGCTTATGGTTTTCAAAATACATCAATTTTTCCTTACCTATCACTATTCAATGGAGAAATGACTTTCTTTTGTATCTGGCAAGCAGCATTTCACAAGTGGTCTTTTGATTTGCTTGCTGTCTTTCATTCAGTTCATGCAGAACCCATTTTCCCACTTTCTGCACCTCTTCCCTAGCTTTCAACTGAAGAGAAACAGCTTCCTGCATAACATTTAATTGTTACTTGTGTTCCTGTTGAGTTTGAGTGTCATCTTCATCCAAGAAGGCCTCCAATTCATTGTCTTCGAACTTTTTCAGTGGTTTCCCATGCTCATTGTTTCTCACATCAATGTCACCGCTTTTGAATTTTTTTAACACTCAAAACACTGTGTTTTCCCAAGAGCATGTTCACCAAAAGCTTTGACAAGCATTTGATGTGATTCTGCAGCAGTTTTCTTCAAATGATAACAGAAAACCAATGCTGTCCACAAATCGTAGTTTGTAGACACAAAATGCAACATGTTTACTGGTTTGAAACAGATACTGATGTATGGAACTTTGCTTACTGTGTGTTGACATTCGTTGTGATCCATTACAGGAAGCAGATGGCACTGCAGATGCAGTCTCATGAGCCCTACACTGATGGCTAGCACAATCTGTAGGGAAATTCCAGCTTCATACTTCTACACCTGGTGTGTCCAAACTTTTCCTTTCCAATGGTCTCCAAGTAATTTTGGTTCCTCCACAAGTGCAGAGTGATTATAATTAAAGCTGAACTTTCAAAACACTGTAGAAATAACACCATTCATCAGAATGATGTCAAATTGCAATGGAATATTATCTGAGAAGGGGGAAATATATGGCAGAAGAAAAAAAAATAGTGTGAAAAGTGATCAGTAGATGGCGCTGTATGTCTCAAAGTCAGACAATGATTGAAAAAAATCTGACAACCTATCATTTCATAAAAGAAACATCTCTTAAAGGTGACAGCTTACAATTACGTCTGTTAATAACAGCCAAAGAATTGCTACAATAACTATGCAATTAACAGTAGCGCAATGTAGAGGGTGGCCAGAAATAGTCTGAAAAGCTTGTAATGGTGTTGCATTGTAGGTTGTGCTGAGAAATAATTGTTAAGAATTGTGCCATTTCCAATTCAATTAATATTGAAGCCAAGTTAGCCAGTCAAGCCATTGTGAACATAAATTCAAGAAACCCACCAGACACAATTAGTGTCAGTTGTTCTCATACTCTAGATGATAGCACACAAGACTGCTCAGCCTTTGGTTTGAGTTTGATCCTTGCTACCATACCAAGTCCAGTTTATGTGTCACTCTCTTGTTCAGTTTTAGGAAGCATAATCTACTTTCAATGCACAAGCAAGCTTTTCAGACTGTTTCTGACCACCCAGTATAGTGTAAACAGGAGTCACATAAACATGTCCACATAATCGAGCATTTTATAGTGCTTGCTTCTTGGACAAAATGAGATTCAACAACCCCAGACTGAATCCACTGTATGGATTAATGACATTAGGGTGCTGGCAGTAGCTTTAAAATGCCTTTGGGAGTAACAATCCCGTCACAATAATAGCCTATATCTGGATATAGTTGGGTCTCCATGAACATTGTACAACTGTACCAGTCCTGACCAAGCACTGGCTGCATTATATGAGGGTAAGTCAATTATTATCCGCAAAGTAGTTACAAAATTTTATTGTATTCAAATAGAAAAGAACATCATTTTTCGACATAGTCTCCTTGCATTTCAACACATTTGGTCCATCGTTGTACAAGCTTCCTGATGGCCTCATAAAAGAAGGTTCTCAGTTGAGTTGCGAGCCAGGAATGCACCGCTTCTTTCACTGCTTCATCTGAGGCAAATCAACGGTCCCTTAATGCAAACAAGTGATAGTCAGAAGAGCCAAGATCGGGACTATATGGAGGATGATCCAGTACTTCAAATTTGAGTTTCTGGGGCATTTCAGCCGTGTGGGCAGCAGTATGCAGACAGGCATTATCGTGCAACAACACAACACCTTTTGACAGCAATCCTCAGTGTTTGCTTCGAATTGCAGGCTTTAGCTTGGCAGTAAGCATCTCACTGTAACATACACTGTTTATTGTTGTGCCCCTTTCACCATAATGTTCTAGTAGTGGACCTTGTGTGTCCCAAAACACTGTAAGCATCAGTTTTCCTGTGGACGGTTGGGTCTTGAACTTTTTCTTGCATGGCAAATTTGGATGTTTCCATTCCATACTCTGCTGTTTACTCTCTGGCTCATAATGATGGACCATGTTTCGTCACCAGTAATGATCCTGTCTAAGAAGTTGTCCCCTTCATTACCATAGTGATCCAAATGTTTTTTGCAGATGTCCAAGCATGTTTGTTTATGCAACCATGCGAGTTGTTTTGGGACCCATCTTGCACAAACTTTATGAAACCCAAGTCTGTTGTGAATGATTTTGTAGGCAGAACCATGACTAATTTGCAGACAATGTGCCACTTCATCGGTAGTTAACTGTCTGTCTAAGAGAATCATTTCACATGAATGCTCAATGGTTTCTTCATTTGTGGCAGTAAATGGTCATCTGGCTACTTTATCATGTGTCACACTTGTGTGACCATTTTGGAATTTTTCAATCCATTCGTAGACACTCTGTTGTGGCAAAAGTCTTCAATGAATTTTGGCCCCTGATATGCCTTCCAACAACAGAAAACAGATCACTGAATGTTACTCTTCTTTGGTGCAAATAGACAGTGGAGCAGCTATGATTAACAGCACGGTAGTGATAATGAAACTAACCTGGCAGCTTGAAGACTGCAAAGATATAACAACAAATGAACAAAGCATGTGTAGTCAATGTAAAACAACAGTACTACCAAAATAAACAGAAATATAACTAAATAGCAGATAATAATTGACTTACCCTCATGTATTCATTAATCTCTAATTCAGTACTGACATTTTCTGATCTATTAACATGAAGTAGTTTAATTATATTCCATGACTTCTTTAGAAAAGATATGTGGCCCCACTGAGTACATAAATAATGTTCCAGTTGGTCTGTGAATACATTGCATATAATTTTGGGTTTAATTGAGTGCCAAATTGCAATCCAAAATTGACTAATCATTGTTTGTGATATTTAATATTATTATTTTGATATTGAGTCTACATCACATCTTGTACAATAAATTACAAATTCATAATACTGTCAAATGGAATCCAGAATCAAGTATGAATCATGAGAGCAGGGTTTTCAACAAGAACTAACACTTCATTCTGAAAGTACGGTGCAGAGCACGCACAAAAGTGCAGGTGATCATCCTGCCTCACCAGATAGTGTTCCTAATGGATGAAATGATTTGAGTACCATCATAAGTTGCATTAGGAAGTCTTCTTTATTTATTGATGGTGACAGTTTTCACTTTTCTTCCATTCTCAAATCATTGTAGGGAACAGAATTACAGCAGTTGCAATAATAGTAATACCAGACAGCATGGGGACAATAATTCATGTCACAACATGATAGTGTTCCTCTTGGATATTCGTTAGTTACAAGCTACTGCCGAAAAAGTATTACACATGGTGGGGTCTCAGTATATGTCAAAAGTAACCTTGAATTGCATTACTCAGTTATAGACCTTAGTAGAATATGCCTTGAAGCTACAAGAGAAGTAGCTGGTGTGGTGATGCACAAACAGAAAACTGCAATTGTCTCAATCTATCGAATCCCAGGCTCTGATGAGATAGTATTTATAGAAAAAATTAATACTTTAATATTGCTGTTGTCAAAATATAAACAGCATAGAATTGTAATTGTAGGTGATATGAACATAGATATAAGGGCAAAGAGAAAAAATGTAATTTATATGATTAACACTCTGAAGTCATTAAACTATTACTGTCTCAATGAAAAACCCACTAGACTGAACGCATGCCTTGATAACATAATTAGCAATGTACAAAGAGACCGCATACAATGTGATGTAATAGAATTAGGAATATCAGATCACACAGGGCTATGGCTTCAAATAGAAAAGTCAGCCTTCAGTTCTACAGAGAGAGAAGTGACATACAGAATTCTAGGTGAATCCAATGTAAACAAAACGATAAACCAGTTAAAAGAAATGGATTGGACTCATGTAATGGATAACAAGAAAACGATTAATAAATGTTTTTCCATTTTCCTGACAGAGATCAAGTGTATAGTAGAAATGACATGCCCCTTGGTAACCAAAAGGTACCAGAGTAATATTACTCATAAGCAACAAAATACTAACAAGTGGTACACCCCATAACTTAACAAACTCAGAATACTACTGATGATTATGAAAGACAAATCTCATAACAGTGATAGGGACAAGAAAAATTATACTAAAATGAGAAACCTTTACAGATTAGAAATAAAAAAATGCTAATGCTGTGCAAATGATGAATATATTTTAAATTCTAAAAAAAATGTAAAGCTGCCTGGACTGTCATTAAAAGGGAAATTAATAATACCAATAAAGAAAGGAGTATCCCTATTGACTGCAATATTCTCAATGAATATTTTGTAAATAGCGTCACCACCCCACCCATCAATTCTGCCTCTGATGCAGAAACATCACTTGTACAAAACAGACAAGAAGTGAGAAGTTCACTTGGACCTGAATCACATTAAATGATATTCATAAGTCAATAAACAAATTAAGTAATTCCAAAACAGAAGACTATTATGGACTCAGTAATCTCATCATTAAATGTATAGCAAAAGAAATTGAAATACCACTTCTCTCACTATCAAACAGAGTACTTGATGAAGGAATATTCCCCGACTGTCTTAAGCTCACAGTTACGTTGCCTGTGTATAAAAAAGGTGAAAGAAATCTCCCAAATAACTACAGACCCATTTCAATAGTACCAATCATATCCAAGTTAGTAGAAAATTGTGTGCATAAGCAGATATACAGGTATTTTGAAACCAACAAAATTTTAAATGAACGACACTTTGGCTTCAGGTCACACCTATCAACTGTAAAAGCAGTAGAAGCTTTGGTGAGCAATGTTTATGAAGGGTATGAAAAAAGGGTATCAATGTCTGGAACACTTATTGACCTATGTAAAGCATTTGACTCGGTGTCACTTGACATACTTATCAAAAAGTTAAAATACTATGGCATTGAAGATGATACACTCCGCCTATTCAAATCTTATCTAAGCAATACGTTACAACTTGTATATGCAAATAAGCAGAGGTCAGAAATACTCCCTATAGAAAGAGGAATACCCTAAGGCTCTGTTCTTGGACCTTTTCTGTTCATTGTCTATGTTAATGATTTCTCGAATTACATACCGTATAAGAACATACTATATGATGATGATATGACATTAATAAGTACAGGAGAGAACTTACAGAGTGTACTGGACAAAAATAGAGAAATGATGCAAATGGCTAATTACTGGTGTCAGGACAACCAGCTGTGCATAAATCAAACAAAAACAGGAGAAATAATATTTAATCTCAAAGTAACTAAAAATGAAAACAAAACAGTGAAATTACTTGGACTAATCATAGACCAAAAGCTCTCATGGGAAGAACACACCAATTATATATGTTGTAAACTAGCACGAGTACTTTTCTTATTGTATAAATTAAGAAACAGTGTGAGCAAGCAATTGCTACTCCACTCATACTATGCTTTTTTCCATTCCCAACTGCAATATGGAATATTGCTTTGGGGTAACTCCGCAGGGGCTGAATTTATTTTCAGATGGCAGAAGAAAGCAATCAGGTGCATGGAAGGGTTAGCACCCAGAGAGTCCTGCAGAAATTATTTTAAATCTCTTGGCATAATGACAGTGCCAAGCATGTACATATATAACTGTTTAATATATCCCAGAACATGAGATGTGATGTGCATGCAAACAGTACAAGAAACAGTCACCTGCTGGACTTGCCTTCGACAAGACTTGCTATATTCCATAATAACTATAAGTACTTAAGCATAAAATTTTTCAATAAGTTACCATGCTCAGCTCATACAGTACCACTAAATAAATATAAGAATACATTGCAAACCTGGCTAAAAAACAATTAATTCTATACAACTGAAGAATTCTTAGAAACTAATCATCAAAATATATGTTTTACCTAAGTTATGAAGAAAATGTTTTGATATTATATAAGCTAGTTATTTACTGTGATTATTTTCTTATGTGTGTATTTTATTACTATATAAACATTGTTTTACATAATGCTGAAGAAAAGGTCTTTAGTTCCTTTTCTCCCCTTTCTGTAACTATTTGAATATCGTACTGAAACTAAAACCCTCTGTAAACTTTGACGAAGCCAATTGTATGAAAAATACTGAAAGGCTAATAAAAATATTCTATTCTATTCTATTCAAATAAGGTTGCATACCATCTTTATAAGTGACTGAATAAGATATGTATGTGTGCTTGAAACAACCATAGCAAATAATCCAAATGATAATATAGATACTATAGTGTACAGTAGACAAGATACAGTGAGCTGTCAAAAGAGAACTAATGCCAGAGCCCACTAGTAACTTCCAAGTGCCAGTGCCAGAGAATGCCAGTAGCAGTGTGAGCATAGGACAAAATGTTTATTATTTACTAAACAGTTATAATACTGCAATATCATCATCATAAATAATGTACTGATAATTTAGACATATTTCAACCCATGTTGGTGGTAACCAACCCAAGCTCACTGAAAACAGTAACAGCATAAAATACAGCACCACGTATAGCGTACTTTGCATGTTCATCTCTGGCATGCTGGAGATATGTAAACAGTGCTCCTGGTAGCATTTATATAGAAAATTATAATATTTGATAAGTATGTCCCAGGACCTTCCAGAAAACGTAAATGTTAACTCATAAATAATTTAAGGAGGTGGAAGTTGAACTTGTTATTCACATACAGCCAGCCAGCAATCAATTATAGCCTGTACACAACAGCATACATTGTATACCATGCAGACATTGCATATCCTAATCGCAAAATAGCAGCCCACTGTTTCAGAGCACCTAAGGAGTTCACAATGGAAATATACTGATGTATTGTCCTCCATTTAGCAAATGTTTCTTTTTCTACATGGTGATCAAACTGGCAAGGCAGCCAGTTGTATCTTTGTTGTCAAGAACCTCGGATGTTGTCAAATGGTTGCAAAATATGTCCAGGGTGTACAGCTCTATTTCTTAGTGTTGGTATCCATTGTAGAGATTCATGCCAATGATTGCACTAACAATGTTATCTCCTCCTGGTGGTTTGAACAGTCATTGCTATTGTTTCCAGGTATCTGGGTCTTACAGTAGCAGTCATCACAAAGGCTTGTAGCTCCTTTCTTATATTACCATATTAGCAATGTTAGGTGGTGATTGTCTTCCATGACTACCATCAATACGACTCCCAAGAGTCTGTCAATTATATTTCAGCATACTCTTATACACTGACTCAATATGCTGCACCACTAGATGATGCCCTGAATTGCATTGACGTTCTTAAAAAGCAGCACTTGATAGACATCCTCTGCCACATCCCTTACTAGGTATGAAATGTTTTCAGCTTCCATCATATTCAGGTACATTATGCGATGTATCCATTGGTATCTTACAACATGGACCATAGGGGGAACATACTAACTGTATTTAGGTTCTTGCCCTTGAGGGTGACAATTTTTGTGGAGCCTTGTTGGACCCATGGAGATTCAGTGTGTGAGATACCCGGTCTCTTCATAAAACTATGTCACAGAGGGTCTTAAACTGAATACTAGTTATCAGATGAGGGTTGTCAACAAGAACTAACACTTGAAAGTGAATGCATGTTTATTGAGCATACACACAAAAAAAAAAAAAAAAAAAAAAAATTAATAGCATTTTGCTCTCTAATGAATTACAAATTGTGGCCACCATATTAAGTTCAATAAGTTAGCATCAGTGTTGTTATTACATGCTACTGAAACACTTTTGCTGTCTGGACACACCTCTCTCTCTCTCTCTCTCTCTCTCTCTCAGACACACACACACACACACACACACACACACACACACACACACACACACACACCTTGGTTTACCTGATGGTTTGTAAGCATCAGTCTAATAAAAGCTTTATGTCTTTACATACACCAGTATGTTTGAAACAACAGATGACATGTTTCAGTATTATGAGAAGGAAAGTTGCTACTCAACATATACTGGAGATGCTGAGCTGCAGGTGGGCACAACAAAAAAAAGGAATGATTGCATGGCACTGCTGGCCAGGAGGCCACAACCGGGCAAGTTCGGCCACCGATTGTGAGGCTTATTGCAGTTGACACCACATTGGGCAACTCGCACAAAAGTGATGAAAATGAAATGATGATGAAGACAACACAACACCCAGTCCACAAGCAGAGAAAATCTCCAACCTGGTCGGGAATCGAACCCACGTCTGTTGCATGGGAGGCCAGCACGTTACCATCCAGCTAAGCAGGTGGACACTACAAAAAGATTCTCACAATTAAAGCTTTCAGTCATTGGCCTTTGTCAACAGTACACACAATGTGCTTATGTGACATGTCCCCTTTGATCCATGGTCCAGTCGCAATGACCCCAAGCTGCAATTATAATTGAAGATATTGTTGTGTCAACACAGGAACACATAGGAGGCATATATGGAGAAGCTCTATGTTCAACAATGTGTGCTGAATGGTGTACTCTGCACCAGCACTGCACTCTATAGTTCAATCCGTCACTGACCACTGCCTGTACTACTTTACAGATTGGACACAACTCCAGTCTCTTCATTCTGTGATGAGATGAGGACATCCACCACCTTGTTGACTACTTGTAGTTGTAGTTCCACTATCCAACCACTTTCCATACTTGCTCATTACAGTAGCATGCAACAGCTTCACCATTTTGAAGATGCTCATCCATAGGTACTAGGTCACAACATACTGTCGTATCTCAAAGTTGCTTATATCATTGAAGTATCCCATGTGTGTCCTTGATTGTCACCAGAATGATTCCACATACATTTCCACTTCACTTACAGACTTTCCTTACCACAACACATTACACTATTCTACCAGGTGGCATTCAGTCTTACAGTGTGTGGTAGTCAGAATGTTTTAGCTCACTAGTGAATGTAGAGTGTGTCATGAGCCTAGTAGTCACAAAAGGTCACATGTTCAAAACCAACACATCTGTGATTGTTAAAATGTGCTGCCCCTCTCTTTCTCTCACAATCCCCCTTCCTCATCCACATACGCACCCCCTTTCCCCAACCTACCCCTCCCCCCCACCCTCACACTTTATTCGCTTAATGTAATAATAATAATAATAATAATAATAATAATGAACCATGGACCTTGCCATTGGTGGGGAGGCTTGCGTGCCTCAGCGATACAGATAGCCATACCGTAAGTGCAACCACATCGGAGGGGTATCTGTTGAGAGAACAGACAAACGTGTGGTTCCTGAAGAGGGGCAGCAGCCTTTTCAGTAGTTGCAGGGGCAACAGTCAGGATGATTGACTAACCTGGCCTTGTAACACTAACCAAAACGGCCGTGCTGTGCTGGTACTGCGAACGGCTGAAAGCAAGGGGAAAACTACAGCTGTAATTTTTCCCGACGGCATGCAGCTTTACTGTATGGTTAAATGATGATGGCATCCTCTTGGATAAAATATTCCGGAGGTAAAATAGTCCCCCATTCAAATCTCCAGGCAGGGACTACTCAGGAGAACGCCGTTATCAGGAGAAAGAAATCTGGCATTCTACAGATCAGAGTGTGGAATGTCAGATCCCTTAATCGAGCAGGCAGGTTAGAAAATTTAAAAAGGGAAATGGATAGGTTAAAGTTAGATATAGTAGGAATTAGTGAAGTTCGCTGGCAGGAGGAACAAGACTTTTGGTCAGCGAATACAGGGTTATAAATACAAAATCAAATAGGGGTAATGCCGGAGTCAGTTTAATAATGAATAACAAAATCGGAGTGCGGGTAAGCTACTACAAACAGCATAGTGAACGCATTATTGTGGCCAAGATACACACGAAGCCCACGCCTACTACAGTAGTACAAGTTTATATGCCAACTAGCTCTGCAGATGACAAAGAAATTGAAGAAATGTATGATAAAATAAAATAAATTATTCAGATAGTGAAGGGAGATGAAAATTTAATAGTCACGGGTGACTGGAATTCGGTAGTAGGAAAAGGGAGAGAAGGAAACATAGTAGGTGAATATGGATTGGGGGTAGAATTTTGCACAGAGCACAACTTAATCATAGCTAACACTTGGTTCAAGAATCATAAAAGTAGGTTGCATACATGGAAGAAGCCTGGGGATACTGACAGGGTTCAGATAGATTATATAATGGTAAGACAGAGATTTAGGAACCAGGTTTTAAATTGTAAGACATTTCCAGGGGCAGATGTGGACTCTGACCACAATCTATTGGTTATGAACTGCAGATTAAAACTGAAGAAACTGCAAAAAGGTGGGAATTTAAGGAGATGAGCCCCGGATAAACTGACTAAACCAGAGGTTGTACAGAGTTTCACGGAGAGCATAAGGGAAGAATTGACAGGAATGGGGGAAAGAAATACAGTAGAAGAAGAATGGGTAGCTTTGAGAGATGAAGTAGTGAAAGCAGCAGAGGATCAAGTAGATAAAAAGATGAGGGCTAGTAGAAATCCTTGGGTAACAGAAGAAAAATTGAAATTAATTGATGAAAGGAGAAAATATAAAAATACAGTAAATGAAGCAGGCAAAAAGTTTCCTGTTTTATATGTCAGAGGAATACAATGTTATGAATCCAATCAGAAGTTGTGAAATACTGTCCTATCCTACCCTTGCAGCATGGAGGTGGGGTACTGTTTGCCATTGGATATTCATGGGCCATTGAGAATGTTATAAATCACAATTGCATACCCATTTCCATTCCTCTGATTATGGTGCCATCTGTTGTGACTTGAAGAAAATGCTTCTGACAATATATGTATAGATTTTGCTGTAGAGTCATAATCTGCAATAAAAAATGGGGTTCCCACTGAAGATTTCAAAGTCGTCCTGCACCACTCGTGGACAGGTTGGGCTGGGTTGGGGGAAGGAGGGGTCAAGTGAGATATTGTTGGATTGCCCCTTCCCCCCCCCCCCCCCTCTCTTTCAAGACAAACAAATTGGAATTATAACTTTTTTTGATCCAATGTGTAGTTTTTGGGATATTTCAATGTCTTCAGTTAAAATGAACACCCGGTATATAAATAATTCCCTATAGAGTTACCAGGTATGGAGAAAAAATATTATTTGCTCTTGAGAGCACCATAGTGATCACAGGAAAAACTCAACACAGTTAACAGAAAAATCCAATGAAACTTTCAGAGGCACCTGAACTGGTCATTACAGATCACAGTAACTTTAAATATGAAAAAAGACAAACTGTGTAATCTTCTGAGTAAATAAAAAACTCAATGATACTACATTGAATGTAAACAACGATGTACTAGATTATGTAACTGATACTGATTTCTTGTGGATGATTATAGATAGTCAACTGCAATGGGGAGAACATGTGAGAATTTTGGAAAAGAGGCTGTCTTCACCATATTATGCCCTGTGAATCCTTGAAGCAGTATGCAATATTTCATGCCTCATAGTAATGTACTTTGATAAATGCATTCAATCTTCAGTTATGGGATAATGTTTTGGGGAATGAGCACTGGCAATATACAGACTTATTTTCAAGACACAGAAAAGAGCTGTCTAAATAGCAATGAATGGTAGTAATAGGGCACACTGTAAAGAATTATTCAAAAAGTTAGAAATTGGGACAGTTCCATAGTTATGTTGAATACATTTATCACAGCATAATTCATAGAAGAAAAAAATTTTCATCTGTACTTCACAGACTTCACAGTACTTGACCATGGAACTGAATCCAGACACTGTTTGCATGCAAACAGAAGACACAAGTCAAAAACTGAAAATAGTATATTATACCATGGAAGGAAAATGTACAATGGGCTGCCACAAGAAGTAAACAATGTAAATGATCCCCACATCTTTAGCGAAAGGCTAAAAAATATTTACCAAATAATAGCTGTTATACTGTAAATGAATACTTAAAATAACTATTGATAGTAACTTAATGTTCATGAATGTCGCACCATATAACAATTTACAATACGGTTAGAAAAGTAGGACTAAGTATAGGAGCTACAAATACTATAAGGAGCATGTTTATTTTAATGAGAAATATTGTACAAATATTTAATGACACTCATACAATGCATATTGTTCAACAGGTGAATCAGTCAGTCAATCTGTCGATTAAAAATGATTTGTCAAACACCAAGGGGTCTGTGCATGAGTAAAGTTGGTATTAGATGTGGAGCAATATTTAATAGCAAATAAATCAAGATTGATTGTAATTGGTTTTTGGCTGTCAAAACTGCTGATTTTACTTGGAAGATTGGCATTAAAGTCACAGAGACTAGGTGCCATTCAAGAAGTCACCCTTTAGATTGTCACCACCTACAATGAAAATATTAAGGAAATAGGTAGAAAAGATGTTTGAACAAGTAGCAATTTGACTATCAAAATCTCCTTATGCTGCTTCAGTGTTCGTAGTTCCTAATCCTAGAGATAAGCACTACCTGATAGTGAATTGCTATTAACTAAATAATAAGGTCAGTGCCATTGCCGGATTTGCGTTTGTGCTTCAAATGATATAAGGGAGTGCAGGTCTTCATAATCTTAGATCTCAATCAGGCCTATATTCAGATACCCTTGGAGGAAGGTTTGAAGCCCGTTACAGTGTGCATAACAAATTGGAACATATTTGAATTTAATCATTTCCCCTATGAATTAGCTACAGCTGCCACTGTTCTCTTGGAGCTGATGGATGCCATGTTTTCTGGTACAAAGTTTAGGTATGTGTGCCATTATCCTGACAATGTAGAGGGTTATAGTAACTCACTTCAGGAGCACATACAGCATCTGCAGGTGGTTTATAGCAATCACAAAAGGCAGTCCCTATGGTTAATCCACAAAATGTTTTGTTTGCTTGTTCTTCTATCAAGTTTCTAGGGCACATATTTGCATGCGAAGAAATTTGTACTGACCCAGACAGAGTGGAAACCAGTTATCATTTTCCACGTCCACAGAACATGGAACAAACTGCCATATTTGCAGGCATGGCCAATTTTTTTTAGGGAGCTCAACAGCTGCTTTGCTGAGAAGGCAGCTCCACTTAAAGGGTTGCAGAGAAAGAGATGTAAATTTCTTTGGGGACCTTCACAAGGAGCCTTATTTTTGACTCTTAAGGCACCACTGAAGTCAGCTCTGGTGTTAGCCCTACCAGATTTCAATGTGTCATTCATTCTTCAGATGAATTTGTCTGCTCTGGGTGTAGGAGTCCTTTTATTAGAGGAGCAGGAAAGGAGTAAGCAGGTGATTGGTTATGCCTCTAGAGGATTAAGTGGACTAGAAAAAAGGTACTCAGTTTATGGATTGGGAGCCATGGAAATTCTAACTAGCTTGGAAAATTTTTGATACTATCTGGAATTCGAAAGTTCATCCTACAGACCGACAATAAAGCACTGTTGTGTGTTAGCCAGACCACACTAGAATGTTTGTATTTCCAGGTGGATGACAGGAATTTTAACTTTTAAGTTCAATATAACACAAAGTTTTCAGAACATGTGCTCACATATGGGTTAGTCATTACGTTTGATTGCACTAACAATAACCAAAAAGAGATGATCAGTTAATAGACGCTCATGCTTCAGCTCTGTCAGTGACTTTGATTCTCATTCAGGTACTTCATGTATTTCAAAACATTAGAGAATTCAGAGATTAGTATGAACACATTCGCAAAATTAAGGAGAGGCTTTGGAAAGTGAAACAATACAACCCCATGTTTTGAGAGAGAAAGCACTACTTTGTAAGTGACATAGGCGAAGTGAATTTAAGATAATGGTTCCTAAGGAATTATTTCTGTTGCTGTTCCAGTATTTCCATGATCCACTTGTTGGGGGGGGGGGGGGGGGGGGAGGGGGCTCATTTAAGATTGTATAACACATATGAAAACATACAGAGTATTTAGTTGTAATGTGTACACACTCAGTAAAGCAGCACAGAATAATAAGATAGAATAGGCCTCAAAGCCAGCTGAGAGGGCCTTTCAAATGATATATGTTGATGTCAGAGGGCTGTTGCCTGAGTCATAGACAGGGAACTTATATATTTTGATTTGTGTGAAAGCATTCACACATGCGATTTCAGTATTTCTCAGTGTATTCCACTGATGAATTCTTCTCAAGTTATTAGCCAAGTGGTGGCGTCATCTTGTCGCAACATTTCAATGAGTTTCATTCCCATCATCTTCGCCAGAAGATGATGGGTACAAAACTCATTGAAACGTTGCAACAAGACGACGCCACCACTCATTTGATAAACCGAGAAGAATTCATCAGCATTCAAACATTTTGACTGGTTATTACCCACCATGATGGTGACTGAATAAGTGGTCATCCAGAATTTTGTTACCACTGGGCTTCTGCAGACTTTAGTGATTGATAGTATGACCCCATTTACTGCCAATGGTTTTAAACAATTTTGCCTTGGGATGGGAATCCAGCATGTAACAACAACTTATTATCCCAAACCATCTCATGCAGAATGCATTAATAGAAATCTTAGATTTGCCCTCATAGCATATCATTGCAGTGATCAAATGGATGGGACTATTTGCTTCCATGCTTAACTAATGTCATTTACCATGGCATACCATGAAATCCGTCAGCCCACATCCACTAATTTCCTGCTGGGCTGCCATACTGAAACTGCGTTGTGTAATTTATGGTCCATTGATGACCTCTTGCCTGAAAAGTTAAATGCTCAGTAGGTGGTTACACAATGAAGGTTGGCTGAATGGAATATTAAAGAGGTCCATACAAAGGAAGCCACGCAGTACACTGTGGGGTGGTGGCCAAATAATTAATGAATTGCAGTTTTCAAGGTGTTAGTAGAGCCTCTGAAAAGGTGACAAAGAAATTGGTACCCAAATTTAAGGACATGATTTAGATTAAAAGAGTTCTCATCCCACTAAATATTTTGATAAGGGATCCACAAACCAACAAAGAAATCAAGACTCACCTTTCTCAGATTAGGCTTGGTTCTCTGGGATAATCTGGCTCTTTCAAGAGGTTGCCAAATTGAGGTGGGAAGTATGTGCCAAGTGTGGTTCTATCTTGCCTGGGTTTGTAGGTTGGCACTGCTTCCAGGAGTTTTTCACAGCCTAACATGTGGCTGTCTGGTTGAGTAAAATTTTATCTGCTGGTATGCATGGGAGTAAGAGGAAACTGTGAGTGGAGCAAGCAGGCTTCATGGTGTTGGTGGAAGGCAGAAGGATGGCCACAAGCTGAGAGTATGGCTCATTTGTGTGAGGTTGCACATATAGCAAGTAGACTTGAGTCACTGGAACCTTTTATAGTTTGTCTTTGTTCCTTCTATGTCTGTAAACTGGTGTTTGTTAAATCACCATTGCCTGACAGCTGTCCGCAAACACTGTATTCCTAGACTGTCTTTATAACTCATGACATTAAGGTGGCTGCCAATTTATTGTGGTTACAGTATCCCCCCCCTCCCCAAGAACCATGGACCTTGCCGTTGGTGGAAAGGCTTGCATGCCTCAGCAATACAGATAGCCGTGCTGTAAGTGCAACCACAACGGAGGAATATCTGTTGAGAGGCCAGACAAACATGTGGTTCCTGAAGAGGGGCAGCACCCTTTTCAGTAGTTGCAGGGGCAACAGTCTGGATGATTGACTGACCTGGCCTCGTAACACTAACCAAAATGGCCTTGCTGTGCTGCTACTGCGAACGGCTGAAAGCAAGGGGAAGCTACAGCTGTAATTTTTCCCGAGGGCATGCAACTTTACTGTATGGTTAAATGATGATGGCATCCTCTTGGGTAAAATATTCCGGAGGTAAAATAGTCCCCCATTCGGATCTCCGGTCGGACGTTGTTATCAGAAGAAAGAAAACTGCCGTTCTACGTATCGGAGTGTGGAATGTCAGATCCCTTAATCGGGCAGGTAGGTTAGAAAATTTAAAAAGGGGAATGGATAGGTTAAAGTTAGATATAGTGGGAATTAGTGAAGTTCGGTGGCAGGAGGAACGAAACTTCTGGTCAGGTGAATACAGGGTTATAAATACAAAATCAAATAGGGGTAATGCAGGAATAGCTTTAATAATGAATAGGAAAACAGGAATGCGGGTAAGTTACTACAAACAGCATAGTGAACGCAATATTGTGACCAAGATAGATATGAAGCCCGTGCCTACCATAGTAGTACAAGTTTATATGCCAACTATCTCAGCAGATGATGAAGATATTGATGAAATGTATGATGAGATAAAAGAAATAATTCAGATAGTGAAGGGAGGCGAAAATTTAATAGTCATGGGTGACTGGAATTCGATAGTAGGAAAAGGGAGAGAAGGAAACGTAGTAGGTGAATATAGATTGGGGGGAATAAATAAAAGAGGAAGCCGCCTGGTAGAATTTTGCACAGAGCATAACTTAATCATAGCCAACACTTGGTTCAAGAATCATGAAAGAATGTTGTGTACATGGAAGAACCATGGATATACTAGAAGGTATCAGATAGATTATATAATGGTAAGACAGAGATTCAGGAATCAGGGTTTAAACTGTAAGACATTTCCAGACATTTCAAATTCTAAAGGTGGCAGGGGTAAAATTCAGGGAGCGAAAGGCTATTTACAATTTGTACAGAAACCAGATGGCAGTTATAAGAGTCGAGGGACATGAAAGGGAAGCAGGGGTTTGGAAGGGAGTGAGACAGGTTTGTAGCCTCTCCCCGATGTTTTTCAATCTGTATATTGAGCAAGCAGTAAAGGAAACAAAAGAACAATTCGGAGTAGGTATCAAAATCCATGGAGAAGAAATAAAAACTTTGAGGTTCGCTGATGACTTAGTAGTTCTGTCAGAGACAGCAAAGGACTTGGAAGAGCAGTTGAATGGAATGGACAGTGTCTTGAAAGGAAGATATAAGATGAACATCAACAAAAGCAAAATGAGGATAATGGAATGTAGTCGAATTAAGTCGGGTGATGCTGAGGGAATTAGATTAGCAAATGAGACACTTAAAGTAGTAAAGGAGTTTTGCTATTTGGGGAGCAAAATAACTGATGAAGGTCGACATAGAGAGGATATAAAATGTAGACCGGCACTGGCAAGGAAAGCATTTGTGAAGAAGAGAAATTTGTTAACATCGAGTATAGATTTAAGTGTCAGGAAGTCGTTTCTGAAAGTACTTGTGTGGAGTGTAGCCATGTATGGAAGTGAAACATGGACGATAACTAGTTTGGACAAGAAGAGAATAGAATCTTTCGAAATTTGGTGCTACAAAAGAATGCTGAAGATTAGATGGGTAGATCACATCACTAATAAAAGTTTTCGTGCTTAGTGTTCCACATAGGCATGACTTAATAAGTAGCTCGTGTGTTAACCTAGAAATTAACAAAGTCAACAGGAAAATAAGAAAACTCTGCTGCAGTTTCCCACAGGCTACCTTTATTGACGCAAACAGCATGGAGAGAGCTCACTTTACAAAGCATGGTATGCACAGGAACACACAGGGAAAGGAAGCTATGTGCAAACAATTGTTAAATTCTATTAACTGCAACACAGTGGAAGGTCGTGCTGTAATCCCTCTGCCAGTATGCTTAATAACAAAAACGAAGAAAATGAATGGATCAGAAGTTTCAGTACCTAGATGCTCAGATGATTCTGTTTCTTCACCAAACAGAGATAACTCAATGGTTACATGTACTGCAGAAGAAGAAAAGGCAGCATTTCCACTCTGTGAACCTACAGCAACACCACTTGTGCACCTGCCTACATGCAGTTCGTCAAAAATATCACTGCCAGCAGAAACACCAGCTGCAACAGCAGTACAACCCCTGGAGCCTACAGCAACAGCAATCTTATCCCCACCTGCAAGCAAGTCAATAGCTTCATCATCTCCAAGGGAATTGACAGCATCAGCTCAAGGTAAATCAACAAGCAAGTCATCAGTTTCATCATCTTCAGTAAAGAAGGAAGCATCTACTGAAGAAAAATCGACATCATCACAGAGAACAGGAGGTAAACGTAAAGTTGTGTGTCCTCCTCATCTGAAGGATTTTTTAACCACAGGCACGAGAAAGAAGAAACCACCAAAATAGGTAATAATCCAAACAACTTCTCCATTTTTCATCAAAACATAAGGGGAATAAGAAGCAAACTAGATCAATTAGAAGTTAACATAAATAACAAAAACTTTATGAACAATGCTCAGATCTTATGTTTCTCAGAACACCATATTACAGAAGGAATTGAAATGTTACATATAGACAGTTATAGCCTTGCCACCTACTACTGTAGAGATAGCATGAGAAAAGGTGGAGTAGTAATTTTCATTAAGAATAATTTAACTTTTAGATCTGTAGATGTAAGGAAATATTGCAGTGACCAACAGTTTGAAGTGTGTGCAATAGAAGTGACATTAAACAGTTCCAAATTAATAGTAGTTACAGTGTACAGGGCACCAGGAAGCAATTTCACAGTCTTTATGGTTCAGTTAGAATTGTTACTATAAACCTTATTTTCTAAAAATAATGACATTATCTTACTTGGGGACTTTAATGTCAACTTCGCAATGGAATGCAACAACAAAGTAGAGCTCCAGAATTTGCTGAGTTCCTACAATCTTACATCAGTGGTTGACTTTCCTACTAGGATCACACCTGACTGTCAATCTCTGATAGACAATATATTTTTAGATGTAAATTTATTCCAGAACTTCACTGTCACTGCAATAGTAAATGGCATATCAGACCATGATGGACAGCTCCTCACTCTACATGACTACAGACCTGTCAAGAAAGCAGTCCGATCCTGGAAGGCAATCAGACTTATGAACAAAGAGACCCTGGAATTTTTTAACCATAAGCTGCAGCATGAAGATTGGAATTCAGTTCGCAGAGTAGATGATGTTGATACAAAGTTCAACATATTCATAAATGAATTCCTATCCCACTTTGAAGAAGCTTTTCCTAAAAAGTTTGTTAGGAACAATATTTCCTCGTCCTTAAAGAAGCCATGGATCACAAAGGGTATTCGAGTGTCATGTAAATATAAGAGAGAACTTTATGTTGCAACCAGAGGGTCAAGGGACAGAGAATTAATCAGCCATTATAACATGTATTGTAAAATCCTAAAGAAAGTTATTCAGACATCAAAAGCACTGTATTATGTAAAAGAAATTGATAACTCCAATAATAAAATGAAGACTGTCTGGCAAATAGTTAACAAGGAGACAGGGAACAATAAAAAAAGAGCTGAAGAAAACTTCATAATCAAACATGAAGGGAATCTTGTGCAAAATCCTGAGATCATAGCTGAAATCTTTAATAAACACTTCCTGTCAGTGTCTGAGCAAATAGGCTGCAAGGGTTCTGTGAATGATGCCCTGACCTTTTTGCGAAATGCTTTCCCTAACAAAATCATCCAAATGCATATTAGACCTGTTACAGTATCAGAAATTGAAAGAACAATTGCCTCCATGAAAACCAAGAACTCCTGTGGAGTAGACAATATTTCTAGCAAATTGTTAAAGCAGTGTTGTACTTCTGTAAGCAATATACTGTGTCATATTTTCAATGCCTCTTTGCAGCAAGGAATTGTTCCTGATAGACTAAAGTATGCTATCGTGAAGCCTCTCTTTAAGAAAGGGGAGAAAACTGATGTTAAAAATTTCAGACCAATATCTCTCCTGTCTGTGTTTTCAAAGGTACTAGAAAAGCTCATGTATTCTAGAATTTTAGAATACCTACATAAATTCAATATTCTCAGCAAACATCAGTTTGGTTTCCGGAAAGGTCTGTCAACTGAACAAGCAATATATCCTTTTATAGATAAGGTTTTGGAATCTCTAAATGAGAAAATGGTGACAACAGGGTTATTTTGTGATTTATGTAAAGCCTTTGACACTGTGAACCACCAAATACTGTTACTGAAGGCAGACCATCTAGGAATAAGTGGTGTAGCAAATAACTGGCTTCAGTCATACCTGACAGAGAGGAAACAGAAAGTAGTCTTAGATAAGTCAGACAATTTGTGTGGTGGAATGATTTCATCGGAATGGAGAGGCATAAATTGTGGAGTTCCACAGGGCTCTATTCTTGGTCCTTTACTGTTCCTGTTATTTATAAATGATTTACCTTATTCTTCAATGATTCAGTGCAATTTTACCATCTTTGCAGATGATACTAACATAATGGTTAATGGTCTTAAATGTGAAAATGTTCAAGAGTCTGTTAATACTATTCTTATATATTTAATGAAATGGTTTACTGCAAATGGTCTTTCACTTAACCTGAGTAAGACTAATTATATTCAGTTCACCCCAACTGCCAAAACTGAGGAAGAAATGACTGTTAAATATGCCACACAGGTCATAGAAAGAGTGGAAGTAACAAAGTTTCTAGGCGTGAAGATTGACTGTAGAGTAAACTGGTCCCATCACATTTTAGATCTTTACAAGAGACTCAGCTCTTCAGTTTTTGCAATGCGAATCATCTCTGTCAGTGCAAACTTAAGCATTAAAAAAGCTGCATACTATGGTTACTTCCATTCTTTGATGGCATATGGAATTATTTTCTGGGGAAATCAACCTCTTGCAAAGAAAATATTCATTGCTCAGAAGCGTGTTGTAAGAGTGATGTCTGGTGTAGATCCTAGATGCAGCTGCAGAAGCCTATTCCGGAATCTGGGAATTCTTACAACTACTTCTCAATATATATACTCACTTATGTGTTTCATAAGTAAAAACACTGATTTATACAAATGTAACAGTGAATACCATCAGTATAACACAAGGAGGAAACATGATTTACACACTGAAGGTAAAAATTTGAAGATTGTGCAGAAGGGTGTACAGTCCTCTGGTATAAAGATATTTAATGCTCTTCCTCCAGAAATCAAATGTGAAATTGCCAACAAATCTACATTTAAAGAGCTTCTGAGGCAATTTCTTTTAGCCATGTCATTTTACAGTTTGGAAGAGTTTATGAAACACAGTGAGAAACGGCCTTAAAATAAGATGTATTATCATATAAATTGAACATTAAGCTGAACATTCTTGTCACATATGTAACTCTTTTAGTGTTAACTGCTTATATTTAACAGTCTGGGTTATATGACCTTTTCAGGTTTAATTTACTTTGTTTTATACCTGTAATCTGTAGGTCTAAGGATTCTCATTCCATTATATTGTGTTATGGATCATTGTAGTGGTTAAGTAACTTTATATTCTTTACCTGTAAACATAGTGTACAAGTACTTGTCATTGACAATGTAAAAATTGACACACACTACATCCATGTGAAATTGTCACAGTTGGATCCATGGTGTAAGAAATAAATAAATAAATAATGAGGAGGTATTGAATAGGATTGGGGAGAGGAGAAGTTTGTGGCACAACTTGACTAGAAGAAGGGCTCGGTTGATAGGACATGTTCTGAGGCATCAAGGGATCACCAATTTAGTATTGGAGGGCAGTTTGGAGGGTAAAAATCACAGAGGGGGACCAAGAGATGAATACACTAAGCAGATTCAGAAGGATGTAGGCTGCTGTAGGTACTGTGAGATGAAGAAGCTTGCACAGGAATAGAGTAGCATGGAGAGCTGCACCAAACCAGTCTCAGGACTGAAGACCACAACAACAACATCAATAATAATAATAATTAAACAATTCACCATAATGAAAAGTATAGATTTAAACAATATAATGAAAAGGATAGATTGCTACTCACTGTAAAGATGACATGTTGAGTTGCAGAGAAGCACAATGAAAAGACTGTTACTTAAGCATATATATAGCAGTCTTTCCATTGTGTCTGCAACTCAACATGTCATCTTTACAATTATAAGCATCTTATCCTTTTCGTAATATTGTTGATAGTCCAACATGGACCTTCCATTTTTTGATAATACTTAGAAAAATATTATAGGACTTTGTTACTGTTGGCAGCATCATTATATAATATTTTCTGAATTTGTTCATTACTAACGTACTGTCATTGCATACATCACATTATACGTTGTATATATGATGTAAGTATGACTGGAAAAGGAACCTGTGACCAATGAAAGGCATGTGTACTAAAATTACTGTTCACCTTACAATCAGTGTAGCATAATAAATTTGGGCATTGAACTAAAACTGGTTTTCTTTTCTTTTCTGTAGGCAGATTGTGCTTTACGTTAACCACAAAGTCATATATACAAAAGCATCTGTGCCCTGTAATTATAATAAATTGATTTGATGGCAGAACAATCATCCTCAAGAACAGAACAATAGATGTTATTGGTAACCATAATTGTATTTTCAAATTAGAATCATGGTTTCTACTTTTTCTTTTCTACCTTCAATTTTTGTTTTTGTGTCATCTGTAGGAGTCTGGACTGTAAGTTTGGTGCTACTGGCAGCCTTCAAATATGACCAGATTTTCTTTTCATTTCATATAGCCCCTTCAACAACATAACATTCTTCTGTGACAGGCATTGATGGCTTCATGCATTACCCTTTCGATAGCCAAACACCTTTCATTTAGCATCTCTCTATCTATAGACTTACGTTTCATTTTGCACATAATGTGCAGTAATAACTGTATCTTCATCAGCTAGATTCAGAAAATGTGTACCATGAGTGACCATTCCCATTATGAAATGCTATAGTAGGTAAATATTTATTTTTTATTTGTCCTGTAGATCATACATTTTGTACAGAAAAGCACATCATGATATAGGACAAGTCAATTTGAAAATTATGTTAAGTCGGTGTATGATGAGAGATGATGGTAGTAGTACATAACTCACATAGCAGAATACATATATGGTATATAGACAAAATACAAAAAAGGTGGTGTGTGATGAGAGATGACAATTTACAAAGTGTTTGTCAACTAATGTTTTAGACTTGAACTGCAGTTCCTCTAAATTCTCCTGCCCTGAGTTAAATGTTTCCAACTCCTCTTAGAGATATGGCACTACTTACCCTCTGCCTAATTTACTGGCAAATGCAGCATGTGCACTAATTTTAGTGATCAAATAAAAAGTTAAATGTTTATATAAGCAGTCTTCAACTAACAATTAACATTCTAATGAGTGATATGAAAAAACTTACATCCGAAAAGTGTGGGTCATCACGAAAATCATGTACACTTTCACATGATAGCTAAACTGTTCCAAATATGAATATGAAAAAACTAACATCTAAAAAGTGTAAACTGTTATTGCTACAAGAACCGCATATATTTATGGATGATAGTCAAACTCTTTCAAATATGTGTAGTGCAATTAATACTGTTACAAGTGACATTGATAAAGATGAAAGTGTGAAGTGTGATTGCAATGAAGTTTGTAAGCAAATCAGCAGTGGAGCAAATAAAACAACAATGAGACACAGTGACAGCAGCACCAAGAATCAGTCGCTCAGTCACAAAAAAGGTACAATGTTCTTTTACTAACAGCCAACCACAGCAGAAACCTGGTGAGTATTTTACAAGACAATAACAAAGACTTCCAAGCAATGGGAACAGAAAAACCGGGTGCAAGTATGAAAAATGTTACTGACGTCGACCTGCAGGAAAAAATGAAACATGAAAATGAATATGTTGTGTGCATAGCTGGTGCCAACAATGTCACAAAAAAACAAGGCATAAAATTGCCTGGAAAAGTTCTTAGAAGTCACCAAATCTTGAAACACAATAGTTGCAATGCTACCTCACAGGCATGACCTTGTGGCATCGATAGGTCATATCGACCATGATTACCTCCATTTTTGGACTCTGATTGTTCTGCCAAGCCTCCCTGTTAGTTTTGAGTTCTGTATCGCAAGCTGTGTACACATATATGACTTACTGCGAAATATATCTCTATGTGAAATTTAATGGGAATAGTTATTGCATTCAACCAATAATCGTATCCCGTTCCCATAACCTAATACAATTCGTGTGTCAACAAGGAGATACAAAATATGAACAACAAAAGCAAACAGATGTGTGCTTCATTTGGAAAATGTAGAATAGTAGATGTAAGCAAAATGGACGAATACCTACATACCAAATTGTAACTATTTCTAAATTTCAAAGGAAAGAAACTTTTATGTGAAAAAATAAGCAAAATTATAGCAGAGAAAAAGGACTTAAACAAAATTATCAATTACAGAGGTGATAGAGATTCTGTTTTTTAGAGTGAAGCATAGCAATTTAACCCTTATATACCAATATGTTCAGTATATAATGAATACAACAGAGCACTTGGACATATACCTAAATGAATGAAAACCACATTTCTTCATAGTGTGTGAATTAGGTTGCAAGGAAGTGGAAGCACATGGATACAGGCTAAGAAATTATGAACTCATAAACTTGTATTGTAGAGTAACACATAAAGGTTGAGGTGTAGGCATTTATAGCAGAAATAAGATAGCATGTGGAAAGTCAAGTGGATTGATGATCTGAGTGAAGAAATGGTACTTAAGGTTGTAGCAATAAATTTAAAACTATGGAACAAAAGTCTGATTTTAGCAGCTCTGCTACATCACCTTGAAGTAATAGTGAAGAATTTTTCATCTGGAGGACCTGCTGGAGAAGACATCAGCATATAAAAAAGTGCTGTTTGTTGGAGACATCAACACAGACTCTTTAAATAATAGCAATAATTATTTTTGTTATGTTGATTTACTTCAGTGTTATAACTACTAGCACATAAACGCAGAACCTACAAGAATTACTGCAGAAACAGAGCCATGCATTAACCACATTCTCACAAATATAACAAAGGAAAACATAATCATAACCCCTGTAGAAAACAACATATCTGATCACAGAGCCCTTATTATGGAAATTGATGTAGGAAATGTAGGTATAACTAAAAGTGGTACATTTACTAACTAAACGTGGTACATTTACGTGTAAAAGAAAATTTAATTATAATACACTTACGAGGGCATTAAGCAATGTGAGCCAGTTTACAATGCAACAAATGCAAATGATAAATAGGAAAGTTTCTATTAACTATTCAATAAAATTTAAATGAAACATGTCCTTTAGTAAAACAAGTAAATAAAGCTATTAATCACAAATCTGAGAATTTCCCTGCAGAAATCATTGAAGTGAGAGAGAACATGAAAGACTGTTACATACTCTTTAGAGATACTAAATTACAATATTATTTAACAAAAGGCAAACTGCCCAGAAAAAAATACAGAGATTTCTTGACTAACCTTAAAGCTCATAAAATGCCCATCACATAAGCAACTCAACCTGTGTTAGTAAAAGAGCCTAGAAAATAATGTATAAAGAAGTGAGAAACAGCAGTCTCAATAACACATCAGCATAACATTAAAAGACAATGACAATGTAACAAATGACACAAAAGAAGTGTGTAAGAAATTCATAGAGATGTTTAATTCAGTTGGCACAAATGAAACACAAGACTGGGCACCCAATTTAAATGTTACAAAAAGCAGCCAATCTTTTTTCATCCATGGCATTACTGAGAAGGATCTCCTTGCAATCATTTCAAAACTTCAAGCTAAAATGTCTCGTGGTTGGGATGACATTTCACCTATGCTGCTAGAGGAATGGAGAGGAGAATCAGTGAAGCCTCTGACACATCTAATAAATATCTCCCTCTACAACGGAGATTTCCCTGATCTTTTGAGGACCACTGAAATCCTATTGGTGTATAAGAAGGGAATAAAAACAGACATGAAAAACTATAGGCCAATATGATTAACTTCAGAGATTGGTCAATTTTAGAGAAAGTAATATTAAATCAGTCTGAGGCATATTTCATAAAACATAATGTATTTAACAATATGCACATTTTTAGAAAAGGAAGATCTACTGTAACAGCAGTAACAATTTTTATACATGAAATATTAAAGAAACTAGGTGAGACAAGACGCCTTTCTGGATATGAGGAAAGCTTTTGATACTGTAAATCATACAATTCTATTGCATAAATTAGAAGCATATGGGATGCAACTACTTATCTCCTATTTGAAAGACAGGAAACAATGTGTCAAGCTAACTTATAAAAGCAATGAACAGTTGGTAAAAACCAAATTAACCCACAGGATACTTCAATATAGTGTGCCCCAAGGAAGTATACTGGGGCCTTTTCTGCTTCTTGTGTATGCAAATGATTTAATCAAACTGCAAAAAAGCAAGGTTGGAGGCTATTCTGGTGACACATCTTTTGTCAGCTGGGGCATGACATGAAAACTACTACAAACAGTAGTGAAATCAATTATACTTTTCTGTGAAGTTATCTTACTGCAAATAAAACAATGAGAACAATCAATTTTTGAAAAATAATTTCGTTGGATGAATAAAAATTTGGCAGTCCTCAACAAACAGTCTTTCCTTCTCATCCTGTCCAGTAAGTCTCCCCTGACCCATGGTTCTGGGTGACTTTCCTGAAATTTACCCCTTTTCCTAGACCTCTCCAGTCCTTTTCCTTCACCCCTCTTCCTTCCCCTTTAACCATTCTGCATGTAGAAGGAGCCATTGGCTCCAAAAGATTGTTTATTATAACCTTCTTGTACGTGTGCGTTCTGTCACTGCTTACTGCAAATAAGCTACTCATAAATAAAGAGAAGATAGTGACAGTGCAATTTATGCTTAGCTGTAGTCAGAACATAAATTGGGCTCTACCTACACCTCCATTGGCCGTTAGCTACACAAACAAACACGAATTTCTGGGCATAATTGTTGACAAACACCTGTCATGGAAAGAACATGTAGACCATATTTGTAAGAAAATCAGTGCAAATGTCTATCTACTGAAAAGTATCTCAGCCTTCCTAGACTATGATAGCTTGAGACAGATATATTTCGGAGTGATACATCCGATCTTCAGTATGGTATCAAGGTATAGGGTGGAGCATCAACTGTCTATACAGACTGGTTCTTCAGACTACAAAAAAAGGTAATAGGGGTGGTAGCCAAGGTAAACAGGAGACTTGTTGAGAAATCTTCAGAAAATATGAAATACTAACCATCTACTCTAGGTATATCCTGCAGGCAATAAGTTAATGGCTGTGAAACAACATCGAGAATATAATTAAAAAACAGTAATGTACGGAGGTACAGTACATGGGGATGGGAAAATTTTCACAGAACTGCAAGTAAAAGAGGGCTGCAGACCATAGTATACAAACAATAGGAACCATTTTTTTGTAACAGAATTCCATCTGACTTCAAGAGAGCTAATTTAAACACTTCAAAGAATAAACTTAAGCATTCATTAATAGAAAAAAGCTGTTATTCAGTAGAAGAAACATTGTGTATAGCATCGGGTTTATTTTTGAAATTGTCTCTGTAAAACAGTGTATACAGCGTAGGTTTGTTTTTGCAAAAACAAAATGATAATTTCTAACCTTCTCTATTTGTATCAATGGGTGCACTTACTAAGTTGACTAAGCCTTTGTATATGTTAACTAAAATATATGACAATTTCCAAAAACTGATTGTTATATGGACAGTAAATAACAAATAAACAAATTTATTGACCATGCATATTTGTCTATCTGTTTGATTGACCTTTGTACTTTGGTAATCACTGTTACTACAACTGATGAACTATGATGATAATAAATCATCTTCAACAATAAAGCAATATAATAAAATCATATGAAATGACACATGCAGAATCTTTACTGGTACTGGTAATTTATAGTAATAATGTGAAAGGTGTATACAAAACAGAATTGTGTAGAAGAAAGGTAATTCATTCTCAAAAATATTCCCACAACACTTTAAATCTATTATATCCTATGAAGATGGTTATGGATAAATTTAAAGAAAGCTCACTCATTCATGAGGTTCAAAATAGTATGTATCAGATTTATTTAGTTCAGACAACTAGCTGTTATGAATAAACTGTAGCTACACTACAAAAAACAATGTAAAAACACGAACTCAATCTGTAAGAAAAAATCAGTCATAATTTATATGCTCAAAGCATAATAAACTCATAAAATAAAGCAATGACAATGTGAACTATAATCAAACGGAATTAAAATGCAATGGTAATGCATATGAGGCCCACATATGAAACAGCTCTAGCAGAGATGAAGAAGTGGCAACAAAGTGACTATTTATTATCTCTCACTGTAAATATCGATGTCACTGCTCTGAGCAGCAGGCAACAGTAATGTCTTTGACACCAGTTTCAGTTTGTTACGTATGTCTGACTTGAGTGTGATGTTGTATTGAAACTTCCTGGCAGATTAAAACTGTGTGCCGGACCGAGACTCGAACTCAGGACCTTTGCCTTTCGCGGGCAAGTGCTCTACCAACTGAGCTACCCATGCACGACTCACGCCCGTCCTCACAGCTTTACTTCTGCCAGTACCTCGTCTCCTACCCTCCACTGTAGAGTGAAAATTTCATTCTAGAAACATCCCCCAGGCTGTGGCTAAGCCATGTCTCTGCCATATCCTTTCTTTCAGGAGTGCTAGTTCTGCAAGGTTCGCAGGAGAGCTTCTGTAAAGTTTGGAAGGTAGGAGACAAGGTACTGGCAGAAGTAAAGCTGTGAGGATGGGGCGTGAGTCATGCTTGGGTAGCTCAGTTGGTAGAGCACTTGCCCGCGAAAGGCAAAGGTCCCGAGTTCGAGTCTCAGTCCGGGACACAGTTTTAATCTGCCAGGAAGTTTCATATCAGCGCACCCTCTGCTGTAGAGTGAAAATTTCATTCTTGATGTTGTACTGTCTACTCTGTTAGTAATGTATGGAATTGTCTAGTCAGTACCAGTGTACATTATTTCATATACACACATAGCAGCACTGCTTTCCTACAAAGATGTCATATAATATTACCAAATTCAATTAGTTTCCCTTGAATTTGGTAGAATGCATAAGAACAAAAAAAAGCGGATCCATTAAATTACTAAGACGGACACTTACACCCCAACCAATGAAAATCTGTTTCAAGAATAGAAGCCCAGAAGGATTTTAAAATTTTCTCACATTCCCTCAGTTCAGTTACTCTTCAGTTCATAAAACTATATCTCAGAAAGTAATGAAAGCATGTGGTCATTTGATTATCATAAGCTTCCTTGAGTTGCCTTTGCAGTCAATGATGTTGTTGTGTAAAGTAAAATTTTTTAAGTTTTTTTATAACATTATAACATACCGATTTTCTTCATCTCATCTGCATCAGAGAATTGTCCCTTATGAGCAGGTTCTGGTGGTTTAACTCTATTAGCTATCACTGATGTTACTGCCACTGTTAGTAAGAAGATTGTTATTGACGGCATCCTGCTGGAAAGCAAGACAAGTTTTTCATTCTTTTTTGAAGATCTTCAGCGCCAAGTTATCTTGAAATCATTTAGATATATTGATCAAAAGAAAGATTAAGAAATCCAGGAAGAAACAACAGCAGTATGAATTAGGACAGAGTGACACTCGCCACATAGAGGACTTGTTGAACAGCAGACAGGCACATTTAAAAGTAGACTGTAGGATATACTAAGCTATTGGATTAAGTCCTTCATCAGATGTAGACACTCACAAGCCGATTCACTCACACAAATGGCCACTGTCATCTTCAGGCCTGAGGCTCTGAATGGCAGAGAGTTACATTTAATAATAATAGTCTGCTGTTAATATTCCTATCTAATGTTGAACATATCTTCTGTGTTGTGAGTAGAAATCTGCCCTAGTTTTCACATTACTATTTCATTTCAGATTTTCCACTGTTTGAAAAGAAAGACTAAAACGTTCACACTTCCCCTTTGTGAGATATTCGTGGTGATATACATACAGGGTGTCTCAAAACTCGAAAGCAACACTTCAAGATTCGTCATTTACCAAGAAGAAAAATAGTCTAGTAATACCTTAAGACCTATGAGCACCTCTTCATGTTCAATATTGTGAAACTAATCTCTTCTACTGCATTTATTGGTGACATTGGTTTCACAGGAATTAGGTTTCAGTATAAGGCATGTTTCTGTGCCTAACATTTCACCCCTGTTGCTTGAGACGTCCTCAGAGACCATGAAGACATTATTGTACAAAATATTATGCACAGAAATATGACTTAAGACTGTGGTAGGAGTGTGGAGTATTCTCTGCCATATGTGCCACAGTAGTTTGCAGAGTGTTGATCTAAAAGGCCTGATGTTTGTAAAGCTAATGTGTCAAGTAATGTAGACAATGTAGAATATTAAAAATCTTCATCCATACATTAGACTCCACAAATAAAAGTAAATAAACAATGGTGAACATTCAGAGATGTGGAAGAGATGGAGAAATAGTTAACACATGGAAATATTTGTCAATGATTATTATTTTTGACACTGTTAACTGTAAAATGTTATTATTTTTCTACTCTGTCAGTGTTTAGAATGGCTTTAAATAAACATAATACAACTTGTATGAAAGTCACTACTCTGAATAAAAATGCCATTTACCCAGTTGTAGTAAGTAATCATTGTTCGTATCACAACTTATTTAGTATGGTATTTAGTATATAGAAAATTTATAGAAGTAATTGCTACTACATGAACATGTGTGTGTACTAATATATAGAGAATTTATAGAAGGAATTGCTACTACATGAAATGTGTGTGAATTAACATCTCAAAACCTGGCCCCCTATTTACCACTGACAGCTACCCACAATGTTTTGAATGTAAGTAGCTTACAGGTAAGCTTTCAAAAGCATAACCAATGCTCATTTTACTTCATGCCATTATGTATACTTTGTCCTGGTGTCACAAAATTCAGTTTTTTTCTGTAAATTACATGTGACGGAAATAATGTGCTTTCATATTATCTTTTGATGATATTCCACTATTTGGCACCCAGCAGTGTAGAATGTCGTTTTTATTCCTAATACAAATACTTTAGTTTATTTACCAGGAAGTTAATTTTGCTACAAGATCTGATTTGATTTTTTTATTGGTCCAGTTTTATCATACAGCGCAAATTGTACAGTTGATATTGGACAGGTCAAAGATAAGTTACAATAATACATAGTATTAGCAAAATAGTAGGCAAATTAAAAATAGGTACATATTACAATTAATTTTGTTATGTATTCAGAAATTCTCTGACAGAATAGAAATAGTGCTTTATTAGAAATGCCTTTACTGATTGCAAATAAATACCTGTAAATCTCGCCCATGTCACTGAGAACGAAAAAATCAAGGAATCAAATATAAGTTGTGAACAATCAGATGCTTCTTGTCTACTGGGACTTATGGTAATAGAAGCCTCGTGATATTTATAGTTTTGCCATTCCGTAAAATTATGCATTTATCTCTTGCCTCCTGCCTGTTGGTAGAATTCTAAATAATGTTTATGCTTTATTTTTGTGTGCTTTGTTCATGATGCATTTATCTAAAAATATGACTTTTCTGCAGGGAGAGAAAGTGAAGATAATGTTATCAATGGGTTCACACTGGAATGCACAAGTAGCAGCAGATACACTGGTGTTACAAATGAGGTTATCAATTTTGTCATGGTTTCAGTTGGTAATGTTCACTGAACTGCTGTATGAAGAAGTTCCCATAGTGTTTTTTTATCTGTTGTCGTTATCACAGCATGTAATGAAACTTCTCTGATACGTATTTTTATTAACTTTAGTTCTTCATTAATATTTAAAATAATTACAAATATTAATGTTGGTTTTCCTGTAAGGGAGACGCATTTACAATCTATGTTTTTGATCAACCTATGCCACCTCCTAATTCCATAGTTCTATAATTGGTAATAGTACATCCTTAGAAAGCTTTTTGTCATGTAGTCTTCTATGACACATAAGGTTCTTCATAGGTTCCTTCTTCCTTCCCATCTAACATAAACCAGGATATTGGGAGTCCATAAAAATTAAAAAGAAAATTAAAAACATACCTAATTAGCCGCTCCTGCAGTAAGTTATCTGATTATCTAGATTCAAGGGTTGAAAAATTCCTATTTGCTGTATGACAAATAGTAATCTTCATTGTTAAACAACATGTCTAGTAATAGTGTGTTGTAAGCAGGCCTATGTTGTTACAGATGTAGGCAATTTGAATTTATTCACCTTCAAACATTTTACATGTTATTGGTGTAGTTACTTACACATCATGCTACGATACATAAAGCGCATAAAAATTTCATGATATCTACATCACTGACACATTGTTACACACAATGTGAAAATTATATATGTCAGAAACTTTTAACCAGTAATTATCACAGTAATAAGAATTTTATGTCACATACATCTGATTCCTCACACTCTTTTATGGAGTAGTATCCTTCCTTCTTAAACCACTCTGCTAGAACATTCATAAATGTATTATAGGGAACATAATGGGCAGCTTTTAGGAATCTATTAAAAAATCTGGGCCTCTATGTTTGTGGCTGTTGTGAAACTTAGCCACGCTACTGTGGGGTATATATATTGATTGTCCAGTTCTTGTGTTGTGATCATGTACAGACACCTTAAGGTTAAAATTATTTAAATTCTCTTTAACAGCAAGAAGGCAACTGTACATATAGAGCCTTGGGACTATCAAAATATTGAGCTCTTTGAAATGATTTTTACAGGATTCTCTTGAAGTCAGTGCTACTATACATCTGATAGTCTTTTTGTCCCTTGAATACAGTTTTTGAGCTGGGTTAATTACCCTGTAGAAGAGTTTCACAGGTAAGGTGTGAGTGGAAAAATGAAAATATGCATGTACTAGTAGGGTTTTGCTTACATTATTCCCTAGTTTGTACAACAGGTAAACCAGATGATAAAGTTTTGAGCACATTTTTTTCTGTATTACTCACCCAGCTGAGTTTGTAATCTATGTGAAAACCTAAGAGTTTGATTATTTTTTATGTTCATTAGAGACACTTAAATTGAAAACTATATCTTCAGTTTTATTGTTGTTAATTTGTAAATAATTTTCCTGGAACCAATTAGTGCATCAGTTCATTGCCACATTTATATTATGTTGCAGCTCCTTGCATCATCAACTTCTGACATTATAGTTGTATCATCTGTGTATAGTAATGCCTGACAAGGCAAAAATGAGGGTACGTCATTTACATATATAAAAAGAACAGGAATGGACCCAGTACTGGGCCCTGTGGAACACCTTTTGTAACAGGTAGTGAGTCTGATCTTTGGCTGTTTATAGTTACCATCTGCTTTTTGTTGTTTAGGTACGACGCAGCAAGGTGAAGAGCATGCTCTCCAACTCTGTAGCCCGGAAGGTTTTTTATAAGTATACTATGGGAGACAGTGTCAAAAACTTTCCTCAAATCTAGAAGAGTTGCACAGGTTGTTTTCTTAGTCTCAGGAGATACATATATTTTTCTGGTGATAGTCTCAACTGCTTTGACAGTGGAAAGATTAGGTCTGAAACAATATTGTGAGAAGCTAAGCAGATTATTTTGCCTGAAGTGCTGGTTCGCCCATTTGTCCATACAATATTCTATAATTTTTGATATGATTGGCATGAGTGAGATTGGATGATAGTTATTAGCAGATGCTTTATCACCTTTCTTATGGACAGATATTACAATAGTAATTTTTAGGCAATCTGGGAAGATTCCTTCACTTAGCATTTGGTTGATGATTTTGGTTAGTAATAGCAGTAGAACTTCTTTCTTTATATTTTTGACTGGACAATTTGAAAGTCCTTAGGAGTCTTCAGCTTTTGAATTGCTAAGTTTTGCAATTGCTTTGCTAACCTGACTGTAGGATACATGTCCAGCAGAATTTGTCAAGATGCTTACTATAGAGAGCTAGAAGCAAAACTGCAGCTTTATTTGCATCTTCAGTGAGATTTTTAGTTGAGCCAGAAGTGTTAAAGTGTGCATTTAAGGTGTTTGGTTGAATTGGAATGATGTGTTTATTTTCAGAGCTTATCTCTATTTCGGTAACTTTCCGTGCTGCTTTACACTTATTTGTTGAACTGAGTATCATTTTCTGTGTATACTTCGTCCCATTCTACCTCTTCTAGGCTGCTCTTAAAACTCTGTACTCTGTTCGCATCAATAAGCCCCTCTGCCTTGTATGAACCTGCCTCAAGCCTGTCAGGTGATATATGTTTTTATTTCCATTAACTGTGCATCATGATCAGATAGCCCATTAACAACTGGGTACACATTAATTGTTTCTGCCTGAGCACTGTCTATGAAAATGTTATTGATAAGTGACCTACTCCCTGCTGCACACGAGTTGGAAAATTTAATACAGATACTAGATTGAAACAACCAAGCAAAGCTTCTAGCTCATTTTTCCTATCCGTATCTTTTAAGAAATCTACACTAAAATCACCACAAACCACTAACTACTTCTTTTTGTCTGACAGTTAGCTCAATAACACCTCTAGATTTTTCATGAATAGCTGAAAGTTACCTTGAGGGGATCCGTAGATTGTTACAATTACTATAGAAGTATATTGCAGTAGCAACTCACAAGCACATGCTTCAAGGATCTGATCTGCACAAAAACTATTTGTTTCAATATTTTTGACTTTGTGTCCAGTTTTTATATGAGTAGCAATTCCTCCTTTTTACAAGTTGACTCTACATGAATAAGATGCTTATCTGTAATCCCTTAAATTTAACTTCTCCATCCCTGTGGTTACATGGTGTTCAGAGAGACACAAAACATCTATACCTTCAGTATTTACCCCATTTTCTAGGCATACAAGAAGCTCATATATCTTATTTTTCAATCCTCTAATGTTCTGATGAAACACATTAATTTTATTTCTTTGGATACTGCTACAGATATTATGGCACTGTTCTGTTTTAATCTCTTTCAATACTCTCTGTTTGTAACCTAACTCTAACCTAAATAATGTGTCCCTCTGACTCCAGTAATCACAGGTATTTTGTCTTGTGTGCATGTGCCCCCCCCCCCCCTTACATTTTCTGCAAGAAGATCAACTAATCTATCCTTCCCCCTCCTATTCAGGTGCAAGCCATCACTAGTGTAACATGACATCCCAATTACATCAACAGGCACAGCACAGATATGAGATTTAGTTTCTGCCAACAGTAACCACGGCCCCCCTTCACACACACACACACACACACACACACACACACACACACAAACACACACACGGCTCTCTGTTAACATGGTTGACAGCCGTATTAACCCAGGGCTGGTCATGGTGCTGCAAAACATCCACAAACCCCACACGGGTGTGAGCTGTTGCTGCTCCTAATACATCCAGGCCACAACTAATACTATAGTCCGAATTGCTAGCCAGGCTGTTTCCCACTCCTCCACTCCTCCTATGATAAGAACATGGTACTCACCATCAAAAGCTTTGCATAAGGCTCCTAGGTTTTCTGTATCCTGGCTAAGCTTAGCACTAGGTTTCACAATGCTTGTGACCTGGTACTCGACACCTAGCCTATCCTGTAGTAGTTTGAAGAAAACCGAGTACATGAGATCAGAGAGACATGAAATAGGAACCATCACGATTAATAGTGAAGATCTAACATGTGTGAGTAAGTTTAAGTACCTTGGTTCCACGATCACCGTTGACGGCCGACTCACTGAAGAAGTCAACACCAGAACTCAGGCAGCCTGGATGAAGTGGCGAACAACAACCGGAGTCACTTGCGACCACAGGATGAAAGATAATTTAAAATCAAAAATCTATCACACTGTCATCTGACCAGTCGCCTTGTATGGTTGTCAGTGCTGGCCAACTACAGTTGATACAGAACACCGCCTAAGTGTAATGGAAACGAAGGTGCTAAGGTGGACATCGGGCCTCACTCACAGCATTAGGAAATAATTTGGTGTTGCACCGATCCAAGACAAGATGCATGAGAGTCATCTTCGATGGTTTTGGCATGTTGTACGGGCCGATGATGACTCTAGTGCCAAGGTGGGTTACACACTTGAAGTCGTCGGTAGTAGACCCTCAGTACGACCTAAGCAACGTTGGGCTGATACAAAAGATCTTAAATGCATGAACATCCAACCAGATGCAGCCCGTGATAGAGTGAAATGGAGACAACAGATCCACTTAGTGGACCCCACAGGCACGTGGGACAAACGCTGAAGGAAAAGAAGAAGAAGAATATATCTAATAGGTGCTGAACATGTTTGATTTTATACCTAATATCTATATCACCAAATATCATAACTCTGCAGTTTTCATATTTAAAGAGCATTATTATCAATTTTTCAGGATTTTCTGTGAATAATTCTGTGTTGTTACTGGGAGAGTGGTACACTGATATAGCTATTTTTCTTGACTTGGTATCCTTATAGCTGAGACTTCAAAAACTACTTCTATTCATAGAAAACTTTCATCTATCACTTCATATTCTAAATTATTTGTTTCTTTGATAAAGACTGAAACACTACCATGCTTAAGATTTGTTCTACAATAACATGTTACTAATTGGTATTGATAAGGTGCACTTAATTCAAGTTCATTATGAATTAACCAGTGTTCATTTCCTAGCAAAACATCACAATTTAATTTGTCCAATCAGTATTCCAGATCTTTGAGTTAATTTTTTTAGAGATTGTATATTGATATGCTAGAAGAATACATTTTTTTCATTGTTGCCTGGCTAGGTGGACACACAAAATTCTTGATTATTGTCACCTGGCTGCCCCTGGTGAAATGCATCAGATGAGTTATGCTGCACCTCCCTTGTGTGACTCACCATAAAAAATGCTGCACTTCCTTCCTCATGTGTGTCACATGAGGTGTTTTTTTCTCGGAAAATTAACATTATGTCAAGTACATATTAACCTAACAGTGAGAGGCAAAATGATTTATTAATCAAACTGAGTAACCAGCAGCACTTTTCAAAGTTCTAGCTAGCTTGTTAATTTACTAACTTACATTTAGCTACATAAGAACAAATTGTTGTTGTTGTTTTGATCTTCAGTCCAAAGACTGGTTTGATGCAGCTCTCCATGCTACTCTATCCTGTGCAAGCTTCTTCATCTCCAAGTAACTACTGCAGTCTACCTCCTTCTGAATCTGCTTAGTGTATTCATCTCTTGGTCTCCCTCTACGACTTTTACCCTCCATGCTACTCTCCAGTCCTAAATTGGAGGTCCCTTGATGCCTCAGAACATGCTCTACCAACTGATCCCTTCTTCTAGTCAAGTTGTGCCACAAATTCCTCCTCTCACCAATTCTGTTCATTAATTATGTGATCTACCCATCTAATCTTCAGCATTCTTCTGTAGCACCACATTTCAAAAGCTTCTATTCTCTTCTTGTCTAAAATATTTATCATCCATATTTCACTTCCATACATGGTTACACTCCATACAGATACTTTCAGAAAAGACTTCCTGATACTTAAATCTATATTTGATGTTAACAAATTTCTCTTCTTCAGAAATGCTTTTCTTGCCATTACCAGTCTACATTTTATATCCTCTCTACTTCAACCATCATCAGTTATTTTGCTCCCCAAATAGCAAAACTCATTTACTACTTTAAGCATCTCATTTCCTAATCTAATTCCCTCAGCATCAAATGATTCTTGTTTTAATTTTGTTGATGTTCATCTTATATTCTCCTTTCAAGACACTGTCCATTCTGTTTAACTGCTCTTCCAGGTCCTTTGCTGTCTCTGACAGAAGTACAATGTCATCGCCAAACCTCAAAGTTTTTATTTCTTCTCCATGGATTTTAATTCCTACTCCAATTTTTTCTTTTCTTTCTTTTACTGCTTGCTCAATATACAGATTGATTAACATCGGGGATAGGCTACAACCCTGTCTCACTTCTTTCCCAACCACTGAGTTTGTCAATATATGTCAGTACTGATCTTGGCTTAAACTATATTGTGCATGGTGTCAGAGATTCAAGTGTTGAAAGTGTATTTGAAGTAGCTGCCATGCTACCTCACAAAAGCTCAGGACTGATTCTATATACCGTTCTTGTGATAGTGATGCTGAACAATTTATAGAGTGCTTAAAAAATCCAATTTTCAAGCTAAATACAAAACATTAATTTTAAAGTCTGATACAAGAAATAAAACATCCAGCAATGTTAATTTGCTTAATATGTTAAAATCTCATAATATCTTCTGCATCAGTTACAACTGTACAAGGCATCTTGGTTATTTTATTACAAGTGTATAAGGGTGGTCAGAAACAAACCAAAAAGCTTGTAATGGTGTTGCATGGGAATTTGTGCTGAGAAATAATTGTGAAAAAAATTGATATGTTGCACAATTTCTGAGTTATTTAGCATCAAAGTTACCTAATCAGGTCATTATGTATGCAACTTCAAGCACTTGCATGCACTAAAATGCAGTAATGTCAGACGTCTGTTATCTGTGAGCTACCATTTGTTCAAATGCTTGTTACCAATTAAAATATACCTTTTTAGAAAGTGAAAAATTTAAGCTAGGTGAGCAAAAGCTGTGTTTGTTTGGTTTGAGAAAACCAATGAAGAACAAGTTTCATGACACTTTCCCTTGCTGGTTGCTTGAATTTTTACACATAATGACCTGATATGCTAACTTCAATACTAAATAGCCCTGAAATGGTACAGTGTATCAAACTTTTTTCTTAACAGTTATATTCTAGCACAACCTCCCCTGCAACAACCTTACAAGCTTATCAGACTGTTTCTGACCACCCTGCATAAAAGTGACCTCAAACTAGGACTATGATGTGTAACATTGATTGTCTGTCAGACAACAAAGCTGTATGGATAATGCCAACAATTTATTGGATTCTGGATACAGATCATAATATATGTAATAAACAGTTCCCAAGTTTTCCATATACACACATATTTTACCATAAAGACTGATACACATGAACACTGCATGAAGTACAAAGGTAGACTGGATTAAACATGGTGGCTCGTCAGAGCAGTTAATATTCCAAAGATTGTAATTTGTGTGGTCGATGTGACCTATCAACGCCACACAGCCCCCCCCCTCCCCCCTCCAGTATGGAGTACGGCCTATGAGACTTGAGGGGTGGTCGTGTGGGTGTCAGCGTTGGCGTGAGTGGTGTGAGGTGGCAGGCGCACTACCAGAAGCTCCATCTCTGTTGGGTCAGCGTGCGAAGGTGCGGAGGGCGGCCACTGGTCCAACTCATAATCCAAAAACCAGTGGGGGGTGGGGGGCATGTATGATGCGTCAGCTAACTCAGAAGTAGCGGTATGGAAGAGGAGGTGGCATGTGAGCATGCCTTCCCTGAATGCAGACTGTGAGCCGTCCAAAGAAATGAAAGCTCAAACATGTGATGGGTCGCACTCTTGTGGGAGGGACATGCTGTGCACTATCTTGACGTTGAGTTCCTCAGTGAGGGTTGGGTCTGTGCTGTCGGTGAGCAGTACAGGCACACGATTATCTAACACCATAATCGAAACATCGTCGACGCGGACAGGTGGTACGTTGCAGCGCAAAATGAAGGATGGGGCATCTGCATCTCTAGTACCTGAAATGTCTTCAAAACCTGTGAATGGGGATGATGATGACATGCCTGAGGAACCCACACACTGTGGTGGTGAATCATTGGACGGAGAAAACCCAACCATAGGTTGAATGGACTCGTTAGCAGCTTCATCAAAAGAACATGTGTTCAGGCAGTCCGACTGGGATGGCAGAGGAGTATCAGAGCCCACAAAGGCAGGCTTGAGCCTGTGTAGAGAAACGGTTTGAGGGCAATCTTATATCATAATGTCAAACGTCATCTCACCCCTCTGGAGTACTTCAAAGGGGCCGAGGTAAGGGGGTTGTAAGCATTGTCTGACAGAGTCATCCCTGAACATGACCTGTGAGCAAGAGCTGAGTGTGGTCGGCACATAAGTGTCAGGTGGGGAATGGCTGACAGGTGGCGCTAGCCATGTGTTTCTAAAGTGTGAACGCATCCTTCCGATAAAGTCTGGGAAGGTGGGGGAATTCCTGGGATCTTGGAGAAGAATTAGTTCCCCAAGTACAAGTGGGTTTTTGCCGAAAACAAATTCAGAATTGTCCCATGTAAATCTGGTTTAAATGTAAAATGTAGGCCCAGCAACACCCTAAGGAAGTGCCTCGGACCAGAGACAGTCGTGGCACCTGAGTGTAGTGCAGTGCCATCGTTCCACCAACCCATTGCTTTGCAGGTGGTAAGCTGTCCTATGGATCTTTTTAATAGCGCAAAGATTACAGAGAAACGTAAAAAGTGCAGATTCAAACTGTCAACCCTGGTCGGTTGTGATGATGGATGGACAGCCGAACCTAGTGTTCCAAGAAGAAATGAATCCTTTGACCACAGTTTCTTCTGTGATGTTGGGTAAGGGGACAACTTCCACCCAACAAGACATTCAGTCTATTGTGGACAGGATATGCCTGTGGCCCTCTGACGGAGGCAGGGGACCGATAAGGTTGATATGTACATGACGGAAATGTCCCATAGGGATGTCAAACTTGCCAAGTGGTGAAGGTTTTGACGTCCTATTTTGTTTCATTGTCAGGAAATGCAGCTGAATGCCCATGTTTGACAGTTCCATTTCACATCTTTCCACACAAAATGCTCGGTGACGAGGCGAGTGGTGGCTCGGATGCCAGGGTGGGCGAGATTATGCAAGGCATCGTAAACCTGTCAGCGTAGCGTGGGCAGGAGCAAAGGCCGCAGAATGCCTGTAGAAGAGTCACACCACACTTCGTCCGAAATGCCAGGGAATTTAGTCTTGGTAAACATGAGCAAAGACTGCAGGTCAGTGAGCAGCACCTGAGTGTCCTCTTCCGAAGCCTGTAGAGTGGCAAGGTCGGATAAATTGACGATACTTGAAGTGGCATTGATCCGTGAGAAGAAATCAGCGGGGATGTTCTCTGTGCCTTTGATGTGGCATACATCCATAGTAAATTGAGAGATCAGGTCGAAGTGGCAGATCCTCTGGCAGGTTGCAGAAGGCGTCCGCCAGTGGTTTGTGATCAGTAAGAATGAAGAAAGGACGGCCCTCGATGTCAGTGCAGAAATGTTTGACGGCCTCGTACACCGCCAGAAGTTCTCTATCAAAAGCAGAATATTTCTTCTGTGCTGTAGACAGTTTTTTGGAGAAGAAATGAAGTAGCAAAACTGTGTCACCTTGCTCTATTGTAATACTGCCCTGATCGTGATGTCACTGGTATCTGTAGTGATGGACAAATCGGCAGACGGATCAGGGTGGGCGAGTACGACTGCATGAGCTAAAGCTGTTTTAAGAGCCCTGAAAGCCTCTAGCATGGGTTCAGTCCAGCGGACTGGTTTAACGTCCGAAGTTTGTTTGCCAGAGAGTGAGTCCGTCAGTGGGGCCTGCACGGTGGCAGCAGAAGGTAGATGACGGTGGTAGTAATTTATGGTACCTAGGAAACGTTGAGTTCTTTGTACATAGCAGGGGGTGGCAATGACGTGATAGCCTGCATGCGGGATTTGGGAGGCTGTATTCCGTCTGCGGAGACAGTGTAACCCAGAAATGTCACAGAAGAATGACACAATTGGAATTTTTCTTTTTTGACCTCAAGACCATTGGATGCCAAAGTCTGGAGGACCTGGGATAAATGATCTTTGTGGTCTTCAGTCAATTTGCTGAAAATGAGTATGTCATCCAGGTACGCAAAGCAGAACTCAAATCATCGTAAGATTGAGTCAATGAAATGTTTGCCACGTTTGTGCTGCATTCTTTAAAATGAATGGCATGAAGTTGTACTGGAACAAACCAAGCAGTGTGATGATTGCAGTCTTTGGAACATCTTCCAGCGCTATGGGAATCTGCTGATAAGCATGTTTGCAGTCAATCGCACAGAAGATTGTGGCGCCCGATAACATATAAGTGAAATCGTTTATGTTTGGCATGGGGTAATTGTCCATGACAGTGCGAGCATTTAAACATCTGTAATCACCACACATTCGAAAAGAACCGTCATGTTTGGTGACAAGGTGAAATGGTGAAGACCAATTGCTGTCCGATGGCTGTAGAATGACTGCCTCCAGAAGTTCGTTAATTTGCTGCCGGGCTGCGCACAACTTAATGGGGTTGAGGTGTCTAACCTTGTGTCTAATAGGAGGGCTGGAAGTGGTAATTATCTTGTGTGTCATTCTGTCAGTGACAGAAGAGACTGAGAACTGCACACGAGGCTGAGTAACGTTCTGACGTGGAGTTTTGGGATGAGTGGGGCGTGATGAGGCGTAGCTGTTAGCGTGAGTGGGAAAAGGCAGCACAAAAGTCACATGCCTATTATGCAAGCGTGGCGTGCTCTTGTTTGTAGAGGTCAGCTGCGTGCGCAGCATGGAGTGGAGTGGGGCGTGCAGCAACTGTCTTTTGTTAACTTTGCCTTGAGTAAACAGCATGGGCGAGAGAGGCGCTGGCGTCGCACGAGGGACAGCGATGGCCGCCGAGTTGCTTTGCTGGCGTGTGGGAGAGGGGGAATGTTTATCAACAAGTGGGGTGGCTGCCTGCACAGTGGGCATGGTCATGCTGCGCAAGCGACTGTTATTAGACACACGAGGCATTGCACGCTTGGGCGGTGCAGAGGCCACTGAACACACATTGTCACACACAATGACTGTTTTTGAACTAACCTGATGAGTGTTTGAACTGATGCTTGGCGATGGAGTTCGATCCAGTTAAGGAACTGCAGACTGCAGTTTCAACAGCGAGGTGCAGTCCGCAGCGAGCTTGTTATAATTGTGAGCAATGTGCTGTTTCAGCTCGTCGTTCTCCCAGCAGAGGTGCACTGCCGAGTCATATTCTGAAAGTGGGTTACTGAGACAGGTCACAATCTTCTCCGCGAGGGTGGAACACTCGCAAACTAACTCCCATGTTGCAGCAGAAACGGAACGAGGAGTATGGGTGTGCCAGAGCAGAGTATCTGAGTGTTAGATGGGTGGTGTAACACTGAACACTGGACTACGTTTGGTAAGAGCTTGTAATGGGACAAAAAATCCATACCAAGAATTGGTTCATCAATGTCGGCAATGTAGAAGGTCCACGGAAAACACAGAGAAGGGGATAGGTGCACCATCACTTTCACAGAACCAACAGTTTGTAACATTGATACGTTGACAGCTTGTAGGAGGAACTTCGTCAGTGAAAACTCGGTAAGAGCCAACGATCGAGGTATGATAAACACATCAGCACCAGTGTCAATTGGGTAGACAAACTGCAATCAAATATCTGTCATGTATAAATGACCGCTCGGCCGAGGGGACGAGTGGATGAAGTGCAATGTTACGGGATGCCTGTGATGTTCCCCGCAGGATTCGGTGTCACTTAGTTCCTGCGGTCAGCATTTGGGTGTTGGCAAGGTAACCTGCACTTCTTGGCCTCATCCCCAAAAATCTTGTGGTATCAACAGTATGGATGAGCCAGATGTGGCGGTAGCGGTGACTGTGATAGTGGGGGAGGCTTGTCCTCGTTGATCTGTTCTGGGATGTAAACTGGTACGTATGGAGTGTGGGCGAGTCTTGAGTGCTCGGAAAGAGGAGAGAGCGAACGAGTACTGCCTGGTGGCGTAGAAGGCATGGAAGCGGAATGGGCCCTGCCCCTGGCTGCAGAAGGCCAGTAAATAGGAGGTGTAGTGTCACACAGCGATGGAGGATGAGATGGGCGTTTCTGGCATAGGAGCGCATACAGCTGATCTTCGATGCATAGGCGAGAACCGATGGACTTGAAAGAGTGCGGCAGTAGGTGTATCTGTAGGTTGGTAGGTAACTTGGCAGACCATACCGCCCACGGAGTGACATCTGGCATTGTGTGTTCACTCACGAGTAGCCTGAGTCACGCCAAAGTTGTGACGGAGTGCCATCTCCCAGGTGCTCCTTGTACAGAATCTTGATTACCAATTCCTGTGGTGAGCAGGCAAGTCAGTCCAATATCATTTTCTTGGCGAACTCGTACTTCAGTGGTGGTGGAGGCGAAAGTAGGAGATCACAATTAAATCCTAGTGGTTGTGAAGGTGTATGACCAGACATAGGAACTTGGAGTTGTCATCAGTCACTTGATGCAGTCGAAGAGGTGCTCCACCAGTGCGAACCATGAAACTGGATTGTCCTCGTATAGGGGAGGTAGCTTGGGTAGGTGGCCTGGAGGTGGAAACAAAGGTGGCTTCAGCATGTCTTGGAAGGCCTGCGGTCCTGCTGGACAAGAGTTCATGCTGGAATTTGGCATCACTGGAGCGAAAATGTTACTAGCACACACATTTGGAACAACGGCTGGTTTTGTCTCTGAAGATGCCCAAAAACATGACGCGGCAGGCACAGTCAGTACCGTGGGAGCAAACGGGCAAGCGGTGTGTAATGAGGGCCTTTAAACTGGACTGGAAATTGCAGGAATAGCACTGACATTGTCCAACTCGGAAATGACGTGAAAGGCCAGCGCGGCAGACACTGACGGTACTGCAGAAGGTGCGAGCAGTTGTATGATTGGAATCAAGGCCCCCTGTGGGTGAGGGGGTGTGTGTGGGGGAGGGGGGGGGGTTTGGCCTGGAGCTTAAAGTGGCAACAACGAGAGTTTTCCACGCAGAGTGGCTATGCACCCTTCGTGGTAGGACCATAAAACACTGGTCGCACTGTTGTAGTACAACATTGCTGGGTGAAGAGGCTGTGTTGGGTGCACTCGTACCCACGTGGTTGCGATAATGGACCGCCGATGCGTTGGTTTGTTTTGGCAAACTGGATCATAAAAATGTCTGTTATTGATTTGTGAGGAAAGTGAGGCTGGTGTAGCTTGGTAATAGTTGACTGTGTATGTGTTTTGCACAAATGGCGGCATAACACACAGCACTACTGTAACTGACGTCATAGCGCGTAGAGGATCAAAGCACATGTGCGAATTTCGATCCCTTTGAACTTTGTACGAGTGATCGATCGTCACACTATGTAGTAGATTGTCCACTTCACTTTTCACAGTGGAGGGTTGTGTTGTCCTGGTTGTAAGAGCTGGGCCTCCAAATCTTCATAAAGAATGTTCAATGATGTAGCCATGGCATCAGATGTGAAACTTGTTGATTCTATATGACCAGCGCGGAAGAAATAGAACTTTTTGTCTGGGGTCACCAATATGGGATTCTGGATACGGATCATAATATACATAATAAACAGTTCCCAAGTTTTCTATATACACATATATTTTACCATAAAGACTGATACACATGAACACTGCATGAAGTACAAAGGCAGACTGGATTAAACATGGCAGCTCGTCAGAGCAGTTACTATTCCAAAGATTGTAATTTGTGTGGTCAACTTGACTATCAACACCACAAATTAAAGATCCAGAGGAAGATTATCAACAAATTCCTCCAGCAAATTAGTTAGCACTCTGAAATTTTCTTCAGTGGTTATAAAACACCATAAAACTAATGTAAGGAGATGTGGGTACAAATCCCTAAATCTGTGGTTCACATCTCATTTTCAGAAGCAATTTTTTAGTTATGATCTGTTATGATAGGGTTAAACTTAGTAATGTAGATACAGAATCTTATAATAGACTGAAAAGACAATACAGATCAGAAATGAGATCAGCCAAATTTAGGAAAAATGACTACATTAAAAGCTATCATAATAAATGTTGTGCAAAAGCTGGAAATGGTATTAATATTCTTGTGGATGAATTCAATCTCTTTTTTTGTTATTATTGCAAATGCCAGTTCCCCTAATTCTGCAAGCCATGAGTTCAAAGCTGACTCTAACTCTGCTTATGCTAATCAGTTTCTGCAAAACTTTGCAAACACAGTGACAATTTGTTCCTAGAAAGAAGTAGAAGTACATCATGTCATTAAACTAATGAAAAAATTGAGCTGCTCCCAGTCTGAAAATATTTATGGCCTGTCAAACTCTGTAATTAAAAATAAAAGGAGTTAATATCACGTCCTCTGTGCACATTAATAAGTAGCATCTTTGTCAGCGGTCATTTTCCATGAAAAACAGTGATTGTTCCCCAACACCGAAAAGTGACAAATCCTTTACTAACAATTATTGACAAATGTGCCAAATGTGCACTATCTTGCCTAGGTTGGATTGCTTCCTCAGGTTTTGTTGCTGCCTACCATGGCGTAACTCACTGGCTGAGTAAATGTTTATCAGCTGGCCCACATGGCAGGAGAAAGAGAGCTGTTAGTGGAGTGAGCTTCATGGTGCTGGTCATTTGAAGGCTGAAGTGTGGCCACAAACTGAGAGTGGAGCTTGTTTCTGAGAGGTCACTGTCAATACAGCTGTGATTGTGGGTCAGCTCAGTCAAGGAGACTTGAGCCATGGGAATCTGTTATGGTATGTCAATGCTCCTTCTATGTCAGACACACAGAGAATATATTCTACAACTTGTATATGTGGCTAGTCAACATTCTCTTCTGAGCAGGTACTCTAATGCAAACTTTGTTATATCGGCATTATCTGCCAGCTATTTGTGAACACTGTGTTGCTAGAATGTGGGTATCATTGATGACATCAAGGAGGCTTCTAACAGTGTACTACATTTCCTGTATACAATACAGATCTTGTACTGATTGTGTGCAATTACTTGGACAGTCAGTTGGCTAGATGTTTTCTGTAAATTGTGATTAATGGTGCTGTAAGACTGGTCATGGACTCCAGCAGTAGCATAAGTTACTAATAGAATAAGACACAGTTGCTGAGGTTGTCTTGTTTCTGATACTGAACTGTTCCAGGTTAGACTGTGGTATTTCCTTGCATCTTGTATGTGCAGATGCAGACCGATATTCAAGTACCATGGTGCAAGTTACTGGGAGGATGAAATGGCAGGAGCCCATGTACCCCAAAACGGAATCTACTGTTGTCTTAGTGTTCTAGTTTTAATGGTAAATATTTGATCGTGTAAACTCAGATTTTCCTGAAGCTGTTTTGCATTGATTTATCTTCTTATCATTGTGGTTTATAAACATATTTTAAAATTTACTTAAATATTAATGAAGTTGAGTCTTCAGTAAACAATTAATTGTTGTACTATGTATGTTAAACATTTGATCATTAAACTCGGTATACCTTGGAAGTTGCTTGCCCCAACTTGTTGGCTTATGCTTGTGGTTATTTTATTATGATACTATTTTTTTTAACTTTTATTGAGTTGAGTCTTTCATAACAATTGATTGCTGTGCCGAATTACTAATTCAGTTGATATAGCAAGTTGTTTTGATCAAGTGAATCTGTAACCCTACAGAGCTCTTTCTTCAAGTTGTCAATAAATCTGTAAATATTGTACTGAAAACCTGAATGCAATTCTAAATACCCCATGACACATAACAAATGGTAGGAGAGTGAGCTCAACTGACTGAGTTAGGGTAGATATTTTTTGGATTAAGATTTTTCAGTGTTATTATAACAGCTTAATATTTTTCAGTATGAGCATCTATGGTGATGTAAAGGACCTGGCTTTACTGAGAAGAAGAGAGTCAATGTATGAAATACACAGGTGAAGTAAAGGACCTGGATTTACTGAGAAGAGAAGAGCCAATGTATGAAATACACAGGAGAAAGGTGGAGTCTAAAGGTACTGTCCATGAGCTGGTGTTACAAATATGCCACAATAGTCATTTTCTGGTTGTTCTATGGGTTACTGACCACAGTGAGGTAAGTTTGTGAGTTGCTGCAATGTTTGCCACATTTGAAGAGATGTTAGAGGATTTGGAAAGTGAGGACAGTTATGCTCCAAATTAGGTATGGGGCTTGCAGGCTCATTTTAATTACTACATTGACAGAATGAGTGACCTAGTGGTTGTGGACAAGAATCAAAAACAATGTTTGGAAACATATAGTAACAGTATTAATGAATGATTCAAAGCACCTAATGGAAAATTGAGTGATTTTGCTTGTGAAATTAATCACAATGTTCATCATAGTGAGGCTGGGTGAATGATCCTTGATACTCTGTTTGTAAAATTGCTGAAGCCTTTATACAACTGTTAAAGAGTGTACCCATTTAGCATTGAATTCAGTGGAATATGTGGTTGAATGTTGTGTTTTGCACTGAAGTTTCAGAATAGGACATGGACCATGGAACTGGGTGATTTAGATGCCTTAAGATTAATTGTGGTAAATGATAAGAATAATTTACAGGAGGAAGTATTCGAGGACATAAAGAATAATAATATTTGGAAACAGTTTTGAGTTAGCCTCCCAGAGATCTGCAGGAGTTAATTTGTCCTCATGGCCATATGGCGATGAACAAGGGACTCATGAATCATTAATAAATTAAGTAGAGTGGGCTAAAGGGGTTGTGGTGACCTTGGAACTACTGTACACTAAAGTGCATGTAGTAAGTCGTATTTTAGGTGGATTAAACCTTAGTGTAACCCATGGTCTAGGGGTGGCAGCTTTGATTTGTAATTGAAACATCCTCAGTCTCAGGTTTGAAAGTGACCACTGCTTCAGTTTTGAATAAAAAATCATCATCAATGGTGGCTGAAGACTCTGTGGCATAAGAAGTTACCTTCATTCCGCCAATGGCCTTGTCAAAATGGGCAGAGGAGTGGGCAAAGATTCAGGGCACTCTTTGACCTAGGGGTGAGAAACTGCCCCTAATGGGGGAAAAATCAGCAATGATTAATGGCATCAGGAAGCAGAAGGCAATGGAAACCACTGCTTTAAAGACACATAATGTGTATCCACAGGACATGTGGCCTGTAATTGAAAAAGTATCATGATGATCTCTTCTTTGGCTAAAGATTCCAGACTAGTATTCCATTTGGATCTCTGGGAGAGGACTGATAAGGTGGAGATGACTATGAGAAAAAGACGGTATAACTAAGGAAAGGATAATTTTCTATGAGTGGAATGTGTGGAATGTCAGAAGTCTGAATCTGGCAGGGGAACTAGAAAATCTGAAAAGGAAAATGCTAAGATTGATTGGTTGGTTGGTGGAGTTCAAGAGACCAAACTGCAAAAATGCTAAGGCTCATCAGAACTGAGAGAAAACCAACAACAACAATAATAGTTCATGTATACATGCTGATGTTGCAAGCAGACGATGAAGAGGTAGAGAAAGTATATGAGGATATCAAAAGGTAATTCAATATGTAAAGGAAGATTAAAATCTAATAGTCATTGGGGATGGAATGCAGTTGTAGGGGAAGGAGTAGAAGAAAGGGTGGCAGGAGAATATGGGCTTGGTACTAGGAATGAGAGAGGTGAAAGATTAATTGAGTTCTGCAATAAATGTCAGCTAGTAATAGTGAATATTCTCTTCAAAAATAAGAAGAGGAGGAGATATAATTGTAAAAGGCCAGGAGATATGGGAAGATTTCAGTTGAATTACATCATGGTGAGGCAGAGATTCTGAAATCAGATACTGGATTGTAAGGCATAGGCATACCCAGGAGCAGATATATACACAAATCACATTTAAGTAGTGATGAAGATTGGGCTGAAGTTTACGAGACATGTCACAAAGAATAATTGTGCAAAGAAGTGGGATACAAAACTGCTAATGAATAAACAGGTAAGCTTGAGGTTCTCTAAAGCTATAGATATGGTGATAAGGAATAGCTCAGTAGGCAGTTCAGTTGAAGAGAAATGGACATCTCTAAAAATGCTAAAAATGGCAATCACAAGAGTTGGAAAGAAAAGCATAGGTACAAAGAAGGTGACTGCAATGAAATCGTGGTTAAAAGAAGAAATATTTCAGTTGATTGATGAAACAAGGAAGTAGAAAAACATTCAGGGAAATGCAGGAATGCAGAAATACAAGTCATTAAGGAATGAAATAAACAGGAAGTGCAGGGAAGATATGGCAAAATGGCTGCATAAAGAATGTGAAGAAATCAGAAAAGAAATGATTGTCAGAAGGACTGACACAGCATACAGAAAAGTCAAAACAACCTTCAGTGAAACTAAAAGTGAGGGTGATGACATTAAGAGTGCAATTGGAGTTCCATTGTTAAATGCAGGGGAGAGAGTAAATAGCCAAAAAGAGTACATTGAAGTACTCTATGAAGGTGGAGACTTGTCTGATGACATGATAGAAGGAGAAACAGGAGTTGATGCAGAAGAGATAGGTAATTAAATATTAAAATCAGAATTTAAAAAGAGCTTTGGAAGACTTAAGATCAAATAAGGCAGAAGATATAGATAAAATTGCACCAGAGTTTATAAAATCATTGGAGAAATTGGCAACAAAGTAACTGTTCAGTTTGGTGTGTAGAATGTATGAGTCTAGCGATATACTACCTGACTTTCAGAAAAACATCATCAACAGAGTTCTGAAGACTGAAGGAGCTGACAAGTGTGAAATTAACATACAATCAGCTTAACAACTCATGCACCCAAGTTGCTGACAAGGATAATATACAGAAGAAGAGAAAAGGTAGCTGGGAACATGTTACATGACTATCAGTTTGCCCTTAGGAAAAAGCACCGGAAATGAGAACAGCGAGAAACTTAACATCAGGATTGGTGATCCCAAGGAGATTAAGTTAAGGGATTCTGCTATGTAGGCAGCAAAATAACCCATGATGAATGGAGCAAGGAGGACATAAAATCAGACTAGCACTAGCAAAGAGGACATTCCTAGCCAAGAGAAGTGTATTAATATTGAACATATGCCTTAATTTGATGAAGAAATTTCTTAGAATGTGTGCTTGGAGAACAGCATTTTATGGTGGTGCAAATTGGACTGTGAGAAAACCAGAAAAGAAGGGAATTGAAGTATTTGAGATGTGGTGCTGCAGAAGAATGTAGAAAATTAGGGGGACTCATAAGGTGTACAATGAGGAAGTTCTTCATTGAATCAGTGAGGAAAGGAATTGAGGGAATAGGATATAGTTGTAGATGAACAACTAGAATTCTCTCAGATACAGATTTATTAGCACTTCGCTTCTACACAGATACAAGTCCGGAGGCTAACTGCCGTTAGTGGCCAACATCCTCCCAAAGCCCTCTCCTCAAAGATAACACATTTATACACTGAACAAATATCAATATTTATGGCGCTCTACGCCACATAGCCCCCCCCCCCCCTCCCACCCGCAGTATGGAGTACATCCCTGTGAATGGGGAGGAGGGGGGATGAGAAGTTAGCAAGGTAGCGTACAGTTCTTCCGCGTCAGGCGGAAGCGGTCAACTGGTAGGAGACTGGGGGGTGAAGCCCGGTACGTCGACGGCGAAGTCAGCAAGCGACGCTGGCAGCTGAAGACGACGTCCCGTCCTGGAGTGGAGGTGTAGCATTTCATCAGTAGGCAGGCGGAGAATCACCTTGCCAAAAGGCCTAACAAAGGCATGTAAATTGCCACTCACAGCGCTTGTGCTCAATTTAAAGCGGCGCACCACACAAGTTTCTGCACTTCCTCCCTCAACATTGTCACACGTGAATACCACACACACCGTATCACCATCTACGACAACAGATAATTTATGTATGTCATCAGGGTGTACATGTGTTGTGAATTCTTGGGTGGCACCTGTACAAGCAATGGTAGGGAGGCAGGGAGGTGTGGGAAAGCCATGGCAGGGGGAAGCATCTGCGAAGAGGGGGGTGGAAGGTGCACTGGACTGCATAGGCGACAACCTCAGGCGATCAGCTGACGGACGAGGGAGCATGACCGAAGGCAACGAGGAGCCAGCGTGGATTGAACGGCGTGACAAAGAGCTGTCACACGAAGATGGTAACACAATGGTAGAACCCGAGTGGTTGGCTGTGCGACTGCAAGGGCTGTGAGGAGTGAAACCTCGAAAAGCTTGGCCACTCGAATTAGATGAACGTGGAGAAGAAGCAGTGCTCGGCAGGGAAGCACGCTGTGGAGAATCAATACCCGAATGTATGGTATGAGAAGATGGATGGCCGCTTGAAGCAGGAGTGGGAGAAATAGGAGCAGAATCAGGGAGGTTCACTTGAGGCTCAATGAAAGCTGGTTTCACTCGGTTGAGTGAGACTGTGGTTACAGAGTCTTTTATGAGGAGATCCATGTTATTCTTGGAGCATTTGACGACCTTGTAAGGACCTGTGTAGGGCGACTGAAGCGGGGCTTTGATTGAGTCGTCTCTGAGAAATACATACTCACAAGAGTCTAGTGTGCACAGTGCGTACACGCGCAGAGGTGTATGAGTAGCCGGTGGCGGCGGCTGAATTTTGCTGCAGTGCAAGAGCACTCGCTTGAGAAGTGAAGGGAGTTCAGAGGGCAATGGAAGTGAGGTGGGAGTGACTAATTCTCCAGGCAAAACCAGAGGTTGGCCATACCAAAATCGGCTACGGAACCCTTGAGGTCTTCCTTGAAAGTCGCACAAAGGCCAAGAAGCACGAAGGGCAGTGCTTCTGTCCATAGTGAGTCATGGCAATGCAAGGCAGACTTTAAGGTACGATGCCATCACTCGATAAGCCCATTGCTTTGGCGATGGCATGCGGAAGTATGAATTTTGACAATACCACACATTTTACATAAGTCAGAGAAAACTGAAGACTCGAATTGTCGTTCCTGGTTAGTGGTGAGGTAAACAGGTGAGCCAAATCTAGAGATCCATGAATCTAAGAATGCTCGACTTACTGTCTTAGAGGTAATGTTTGGAATAGGCACAGCCTCAGCCCACCGAGTCATCCTGTCAATAGCTGTAAACAAGTAATGGAAACCCTTGGGGGTGGGGGGGGGTGGGGGGGGGAGGTGGCAAAAGGCCTACGAGGTCGACATGAACATGGTAAAACCGGCCTGGCGGTTGGGCAAAATAGCCAAGGGTTGGGGAAATGTTCCTGGAAACTTTGTTCTGTTGACACAACAATGCGCGCCCTGGTCCAAGACTGACAGTCGCGGCGCATGTCTCTCCAGACAAACCGTTCAGATACCAGACGGGTGGAAGCTTTGACACCGGGGTGTGCTAATGTGTGTAATTTGTCAAAGACCTGGCATTGAAGGGGCTTAGGAATGAATGGCCACAATGTACCAGTCGATTCATCACACCACACTAAGTCAGATATGCCAGGGAAAGTAGAGCGTACTGGTTGGAGAGAGGAGCTGTGGTCCGAAATTAACTGCATGGTATCGGGGTCTGCCGATTGCAACCTGAGAGAAAATCAGCAACCACATTGTCCGCTCCTCGTATGTAGCGAATGTCATTTGTAAATTGCAAGATGTAATTGATGTGACGGAAGCGTCGTGGGGGGCAGATCAGCCGCAGGATTTTTTATGGCAGGAACCAATGGCTTGTGATCAGTGAGCAAATAGAAATCTCGTCCCTCAACATCAGTTCTTAAGTGTCTTAAACTGCAAGTAATTCTCTGTCGAATGCTGAGTATTTCTTATGTGCGTTGTTTAGCTTTTTTGAGAAAAACTGCAGGGGGGTCGTAACATCATTATATGTCTGACTCAGTACTGCGCTGACAGCATTGTCACAAGCATCAGTAGTGATAAACATTGTGGCATCCGCACGTGGGTGAGCAATAGTGGCAGAGAATCTGTGAGAGGAGCCTGCACCGCAGAAGCAGCTGGCAAATGGTTACGGTAATAATTAACTGTTCCGATGAACCTGCGTAATTCCCTATAGGTCTGGGGGCGTGGCATCTCGAGAACAGGCTTGATCTTGTCCTGCGGTGGTGTCAGACCGTCCGACGACACAACATAACTTAGGAATGTGACGGATGACTGGTGCAATTGAGTCTTTTTATTGTTCAGTTCAATACCAGCGGCTGCTAAAATATCTGTCACGAGTTGGACACGCTCCTCACTCTGTTCCAAAGTAGAAGCAAAAACCAATATGTCGTCCATGTATACGAAACAAAAGTCTAGATGGGATAAAGTTTGATTGATGAAACGCTGCCATGTTTGGGGGGCGTTTTTCAACCCAAACGGCATAAATTTGTATCGAAACAGCCCAAAGGGAGTGGTTATGGCAGTCTTTTCAATATCCTCCGGAGCCATAGGAATCTGATAAAATGCGTGCTTACAGTCCAAAACAGAGAAGTACTTTGCACCTACGAGCGCATGATTGAAGTCCACAATGTGTGGGACCAGGTATTTCTCAATGATGGTGCAGGCATTTAAACGCTTATAGTCTGCGACCATACGCCAAGTACCGTCTTTCTTTTGGTCAAACAGGATAGGACTAACCCAGCAACCGGAAGAAGGTTCAATTATTCCCTTTTGTAATAGATCATCTAATTGTTCTTTGCAATTTTCATAAATTCTGGCTTGAGTCGGCGTGGACGTTGCGATATGGGTGGCCCATCGGTTAGGCGTAACCGATGAACTGTGCCATTAGTGACTACTGCAATATGTGGCGCGGCACGACAGTCAGATGTCCATGAAGCGGAGCAGGCGGTGGCAGACGGGCAAAGCTGTGGCGCTGAGGGCACAGAAGTACAGGTGTGCCAACCGCTCGTAGGCTGCGTAAAGGCCGCACGCGTGTTAACATGGGTGAGGTTGGTACACTGGTTCTTGGTAGCGGGCCGTGCCACTGTAGGCACGAGTGGGCGTGGCCAAACAGCAGATGGCCGTAGTTCATTGCCAAAAGCTTGGGAAGTTAATTGTCCATTCGGAACACAAGGAACATGAGCACTCGGGCATACACTGTCATTACAAGAGGGGGTGCTGACACAGTTTACAGAGTTCACAACATTGTCGTTAACGTGCATGGGCACGGGAACACCAGATTGGAATGGACTGACCTTGTCTGTAGCCGACAAGTCGTCTGCTTGTAGTGTCGCGAGACGTTGTGTGGAGGCCAACTCATGGTGTATGTTGCGGAGATGCAGCAGCATTTCCATACATTCCATCCGCAACTTGGCGCACTCCACTAGCCACTTGTTTGTCCAAGATTGCAGCTCCAAGGGTTGGTTTAAACACTTCTTAGCACAGCACACATGTTTGGTGTTAGCCGAACTGTCACTAGGCAGAGTGAAAGGAATATGTTTGTTTAGTGGGGGGTAAAACACAGTATTTTGCACAAAATCTAGTGGCAACTGATAGTGCTTGAGGTAATGAATTCCGAGAATAGGTTCTTCAATTGTTGACACTGAAAACGTCCACTCCAGCTTGCACTCGGGCGAAAGTTTCACTGTATACAGAGTAGAACCCGAACACTGTAGGGTAGACAAGTTCACTGCATGAAGTACTGTTTTGTGTGGTTGCACTTTATTTGTTGCTAGGCGAACCGGCAGCAAAGAGACGTCTGCGCCAGTGTCTACCAGAAAACGTACACCTGATTGTAAATCGCGAACATAGACTCGACCACACTTTCTGTTGTTGTCTGAAACTGAATGCAACATTGGATGTTGCCCGTTGTTTACATCGCAGGAGGTGGCAGCGCAGCCTACCTGCGGTTGGAGTTTGGGTAAGAACACGATGACTGGCATTTACGAGCTTGCTCCCCGAATCTTGCGTGGAAGAAACAGTAAGGTTGGAAGGGCCTGTGCTCCTGTGGGTAGTTGCTAGGTGACGGAGTATGTGACCCAAAGTCTTCCACAGAGGCCGATGCACTGTCGTTGCAGGGAGTTGAAGGTGCAGGCAGGGCGGCTAGTTTAACAAACTTGTTATTAGCAGCATCAGACAAGGGCGTGGTGTCAGAAAGCTTCTTAGTGCGGTCACATCCAGAATGCAGTGCATGGAGCTCACGTTGCCTGGCGGAGTATGCTCTGTCAGTGGCGCGTAAACGTTCATTTACTGGCCTATCTTCATACGCAGAGATTGCAGTCTGGACAGGCAAAGGCAGCTTTTCTGTCCAGATTTCTGCGAGCATGTCATCAGGCATAACTTGCTCATCAACAAGAAGACAGATGCACCGCCACAGCTGGGACGGAGACCTGTCGCCGAGACGCTCTTCGTAGATGAGCTGTCGCACATTTTCTCTCCTGGTTTTTGAGATGCGCTCCAGTATCATCTGTTTTGCCACAGCATACTTCCCTGCTAGGGGGGGTGCTTTGACCAGATCGTAAATTAAATCGACGTGGTCATGAAGATGGATGGTTCATGAGGCAGGTGAACCGTGCGTCGTCATCTAAAGCACAGACATTGAATCTTTGCTCAACCAAGTTAAACCAGAACTCCGGGTGAGCGGGTTTGAAGTCTGGTAGTTGCGGCAGATTTGGCACTGCAGTCACTGTGGAGGTGTGCCCATTTCCTTGGATGGAAGTAGAGCATGCAGAAGACAGCGAGTCCACATTATTGGCGTCTCGTAATGCGAGTATCGTGAAATTCACTTGACGCCGGGGGGGGGGGGGGGGGGGGGGGGCGGCGGCTAAGAAGTGACGGACGCTCGAACAGTGTGAGGATTGTAGTCAAAATGTGCATTCTCATTGACATGGTAGCTCAGAGAGAAGCCACAAGTACTTAAGTACGCCGGTGAATGTCCGTTATGCACACTGTATTCACTCGACTGTGAGTGGTGGGGCTGGTTGTAGATGTCCGGGTAATTACTGTCCAGCACAGAATTGTTGACTTGATTAGAAGCAACACAAGGATCCCACACATGTCCCCTAGGATGCACACTCGGTGTGATATTTCCTGTTTGGCGAGCATTGAGCACCTGTTGGCTAGCCGGCACGGAAGGATACACACGTGGCGGGAACTGATTTGAGTTTGAATTTACTACTGGATTTTCCAAAGTAGCAAAACTTCGCTTGAAGCCACGAACTGTATTGAATTGTGCATTTTACACAGGAGTAGGAATGTTCCAAACAACACTCTGTGGAGAACATGTGGAAAGGTCTAAGCTAACAAAGCCAGAGTCCGCGACCGTTGGCAGTTGGAAGAAACTGGCGGCACTCGATGAATTCCACTGCATGTTCAGGCTGAAGGATTCCGAAGAGTCTTGCGGCATGTCCACTACGATGGCAGAAGTGCTGGAGAGATGTTGCTGAAATCCGGGTGGCGGTGAGTGCTGAAAGACCATTGACTGAAGCTGAACAAAGGCCCTCGCGATCACGAAGAAACCTGACGCGGTAGGCACGTAAATAACCTTCGGGCGGTAACTCTGACATGTATTACACAAAAAACGGGGTCACCAGTGAGGGAATAGGATATAGTTGTAGGTAAACAACTAGAATTCTCTCAGATACAGATTTATTAGCACTTCGCTGCTACACAGATACAAGTCTGGAGGCTAACTGCCGTTAGCGGCCAACATCCTCCCAAAGCCCTCTTCTCAAAGATAGCACACTTATACACTGAACAAATATCGATATTTATGGCACTCTACGCCACAGAATGTATGGAAAACACTGACAAGAAAAAGGGACATGATGACATGACATCTATTAAGACATCACAGAGTAACTTACGTGGGACAGGAGAAAGCAGTAGAGGATAAAAATTGTAGAGGAAGACAGAGATTGGAATACATCCAACAAATAACTGAGGACATATGTTGAAAATGCCACTCTGAGATGAAGAGGTTGGCACAGGAGAGAAATTTTGTGGTGGGCTACAAACAAACAGGAGACAGCAAATGTTGGACAAAAACGTCTGGAAACACAGACTAAAAGTAAAGATGTTCAAATCATCAATACAAATGAACTACAAAACTTCATGAATGAATACTTGATTGGCACTGCTAAGAAATTAAAGGAAAAATTCCCAAAAACACATGTTCTACACCTCCAGGACCAGCCACCATGCTCAATGGTGCTCTTTCCAACAACAGAGAAAGAGATGGCACAGGAAGCACACCAATTAAACAGTAGGAAATCCACAGGGTTAAATGAGATTGTTCTTAAAAATGTATAAACAACATAAGATCCCATTAAAAATAATCATTAATGAATCTTTCAGACCTGACTGCCTTCCTATGTACGAGAAATAAGCAAAAGTAGCACCAATACTAAAAAATGGTGATGCAGAAAACATATAAAACCACAGACCTATTTCTTTGTTACCTTTCATTTCAAAAACGCTAGAAAAATAGACTAATGAAGTACATAAATAAATACAAACCCTCTGCAATGAGCAATTCAGTTTCAGGCCCACAAGAGGTACACAGTCAGCTATTGTGCAGTTTACTGAAGTTGTACATGAAGCACTAGACAAGGGTGAGAATGCAACAGGCATTTTTTGGATCTATCAAAAACATTTGACACAGATGACCATAGAATTTTATTACACAAATTAGAATTATTAGGGATAAGGGGTATGGCAAAGAATTGGTTTAAGTCATATTTGTAAAACCGGGTGCAAAGACTTGAAATTGTACATATTTCTAAAATACTAGTAATAAAATATTTATCAGATCTGAAGTATATTAATGTAGGCATTACCCAGAAAAGTGTATTGGGCCCAGTCCTCTTTCTTACATACAGGGTGTCCATTTTAACTGAGGACATTGGAATATCTCGAAAACTATACATCAGACCAAAGAAAAGTTATAATTCAAATTTGTTTGTCTTGGAGTGGGACATCCAATGGCTGTGTGTGGGTGGTGGGGACAATTTGAAATCTTCAATGGAAACCACCATTTTCTTATTGCAGATTACGATTCTACAGCAAGATCTACATACATTTTGTCTGAAACATTTTCTTCATTTCGCCATAGATGGTGTTATAATTGGAGCAATAGGAAGGGGTACACAGTCATAATTTACAACATGCTACTCAATGGGCCTTGAATATCATGGGACCCCACCCTCATACTGTGAGGGTAGGACAGGCCAGTATTTAATAACTTCTAATTGCAAATCCCATTCACAACCTTGTATTCCCCCAATGTATCATACAAGAACTACTCAATGTGCCACCATGGCTATGTAGCGAACTATGATGTACATTACAGGCAGTACACTTTGATAGAGCTCACGTAGTGTGCATACATACAACAGATAGAAGCTCTGAATGTTACAATACTTGTGCAATGTTTATTGCCTGCACACTTACCTATGATTGGAGAACAGATGTGGAAATGGACAATAAATGAAAAAATTGAAATCATACTGATATGCCAAGAATCTAAGACAAATGTTGAGGCTGCTGTTGCCTTTCATGCCAAGCATTTTCCAGAGAAAGCTTACTCTTGTTCATTCTTTTACAAATTTATAAATGCCTTTATGTCTGGTGGCAGTGTTCAGACTGGCAAAAGGAAATGAAGCGTAAGTGTGACAGGAGAAGTTAATTAAACAGCTGTACTAATAGTATTGCACCCCAGTCCACTGATAAGTGCCCAACAATTACACCATGATTCTGGCATGTCCATAGGTAGTATTGTCACAATACTGCATAATCATAAGTATCATCCATACCATGTGTCACTGTGTCAAGAACTTCATGGTGCTGAGTTCCATAACCGAGTAGTGTTTTGTAAATAGGGACATCAACAAATGCAAACGATCCCCATGTTCTTCGCAAACATATTATTTTTTGATGAGTCCATATACACAAACTATGGTAGCATTAACCGGTGTAACATGCATTGCTGGAAAGTAGACAACTCCCCTGTAGTTACAGCAAGTTGACCATCAGTGTCCTGGGTCAGTTACCATATGGTGTCCCATCATGGGAAACGAACTGATTGGTTCACATTTTATCAATAGAACGTTGAATGGATGCAAATAACAAACTTTTTCTAACAGGAACTGTCAGTGCTATTGCAGGACTTTTCCCTGAATGTTCGACAATGTATGTGGTTTCAGCATGATGATTGCCCAGCATATTACACAATTGAAGCATGGGAGGTATTAGACTGTGTTTACAGTGATCGGACGATCAGCAGGCCCCATTAATTGACCCACAAGTTCATCAGTTTTGACATAGCTGGATTTCTTTCTGTGGGGATATTTAAAAGACATGTGTACCAGTAAGTGATAGAAGGACTTGAAGACATGGTCGACTGCATCAGAAATGCCTGTGCTGAGATTCCTGTAGATATGCTTCTGTCCTGTGCATGGTCATTTGAAAAGTGGATCACTAATTGCACTGAAGTTGGTGGTACTACATTTGAAGACTTACTCTAATTGGTAAAGTAGAGTAGCATTTGCCTCGAGCCACAGCCACAGTGGTGTATTGGATAGTTTCCTGTTTTATATGTCAGAGGAATAAAGTGTTGTGAATCCAATTAGAAGTTGTGAAATACTGTCCTATCTTACCATTGCAGCATGGAGGTGGAGTACTGCTTGCCATTGGATATTCATGGGCATTGAGAATCACAATTGCATACCCATTTCCATTCCTCTGATTACGGTGCCATCTGTTGTGACTTGAAGAAAATGCTTCTGACAATATATGTATAGATTTTGCTGTAGAGTCATAATCTGCAATAAAAAATGGGGTTCCCACTGAAGATTTCAAAGTCGTCCCACACCACTCGTGGACAGGTTGGGCTGGGGTGGGGGGAGGTCAAGTGAGATATTGTTGGATTGACCCCCCCCCCCCCTTTCAAGACAAAAAAATTGGAATTATAACTTTTTTTGATCCAATGTGTAGTTTTGGGATATTTCAATGTCTTCAGTTAAAATGAACACCTGGTATATAAATAATACCCTATAGAGTCACCAGGTATGGAGAAAAAATACTATTTGCTCTTGAGAGCACCATAGTGATCACAGGCAAAAACTCAACACAGTTAACAGAAAATTCCAATGAAACTTTCAGGGGCACCTGGACTGGTCATTACACATCACAGTAACTTTAAATATGAAAAAAGACAAACTGTGTAACCTTCTGACTGAATAAAAACGTCAATGATACTGCATTGAATGTAAACAACGATGTACTAGATTATGTAACTGATACTGATTTCTTGTGGATGATTGTAGACAGTCAACTGCAATGGGGAGAACATGTGAGAATTTTGGAAAAGAGGCTATCTTCACCATATCCTGCGAATCCTTGAAGCATTATGCAATATTTCATGCCTCATAGTAATGTACTTTGATAAATGCATTCAATCTTCAGTTATGGGATAATGTTTTGGGGAATGAGTGCTGGGAATATACAGACTATTTTCAAGACACAGAAAAGAGCTGTCTAAATAGCAATGAATGGTAGTAATAGGGCACAATGTAAAGAATTATTCAAAAAGTTAGAAATTCGGACAGTTCCATAGTTATGTTGAATACGTTAATCACAGCATATTTGACTTCACATTACTTGACCATGGAACTGAATCCAGACACTGTTTGCATGCAAACAGAAGACACAAGTCAAAAACTGAAAATAGTGTATTATACCATGGAATGAAAATGTACAGTGGGCTGCCACAAGAAGTAAACAATGTAAATGATCCCCACATCTTTAGCAAAAGGCTAAAAAATATTTACCAAATAATAGCTGTTATACTGTAAATGAATACTTAAAATAACTATTGATAGTAACTTAATGTTCATGAATGTCGTACTATATAACAATTTACAATAGGGTTAGAAAAGTAGGAATAAGTATAGGAGCTACAAATACTATAAGGAGCATGTTTATTTTAATGAGAAATATTGTACAAACATTTAATGACACTCATACATTGCATATTGTTCAACAGGTGAATCAGTCAGTCAATCTATCGATTACAAATGATTTGTCAAACACCAAGGGGTCTGTGTATGGGTAAAGCTGGTATTAGATGTGGAGCAATTTTTAATAGCAAATAAATCAAAATTGATTGTAATTGGGTTTTTGACTGTCAAAACTGCTGATTTTACTTGGAAGATTGGCATTAAGGTCACAGAGAGTAGGTGCCCTTCAGGAAGTCACCCTATAGATTGCCACCACGTACAATGAAAATATTAAGGAAATAGGTAGAAAAGATGTTTGAACAAATAGCAATTTGACTATCAAAATCTCCTTATGCTGCTTCAGTGTTCGTAGTTCCTAATCCTAGAGATGAGCACTACTTGATAGCGGATTGCTATTAATTAAATAATGAGATCAGTGCCATTGCCGTATTTGCTTTTGTGCTTCAAATGATATAAGGGAGTGCAGGTCTTCACCATCTTAGATCTCAATCAGGGCTATATTCAAATACCCTTGGAGGAAGGTTTAAAGCCCATTACAGTGTGCATAACAAATTGGAACACATTTGAAATTAATCATTTCCCCTATGAATTAGCTACAGCTCCCACTGTTCTCTTGGTGCTGATGGATGCCATGTTTTCTGGTACAAAGTTTAGGTATGTGTGCCATTATCCTGACAATGTAGAGGGTTATAGTAACTCACTTCAGGAGCACATACAGCATCTGCAGGTGGTTTATAGCAATTACGAAAGGCAGTCCCTACGGTTAATCCATAAAATGTTTTGTTTGCTTGTTCCTCTATCAAGTTTCTAGGGCACATATTTGCATGTGAAGAAATTTGTACTGACCCAGACAGAGTGGAAACCAGTTATCATTTTCCACTTCCACAGAACATGGAACAAACTGCCATGTTTGCAGGCATGGTCAATTTTTTTTAGGAAGCTCAACAGCTGCTTTGCTGAGATGGCAGCTCCACTTAAAGGGTTGCAGAGAAAGAGATGTAAATTTCTTTGGGGGCCTTCACAAGGAGCCTTATTTTTGACTCTTAAGGCACCACTGAAGTCAGCTCTGGTGTTAGCCCTACCAGATTTCAATGTGTCATTCATTCTTCAGATGAATTTGTCTGCTCTGGGGGTAGGAGTCATTTTATTAGAAGAGCAGGAAAGGAGTAAGCAGGTGATTGCTTATGCCTCTAGAGGATTAAGTGAACTAGAAAAAAAGGTACTCAGTTTATGGATTGGGAGCCTTGGGAATTCTGACTAGCTTGGAAAAGTTTTGATACTATCTGGAATTCGAAAGTTCATCCTACAGACCGACAATAAAGCACTCAGTCATGTGTTAGCCAGACCACACTAGAATGTTTGTATTGCCAGGTGGATGACAGGAACTTTAACTTTTAAGTTCAATATAACACAAAGTTTTCAGAACATGTGCTCACATATGGGCTGAGTCATTACGTTTGATTGCACTGACAATAACCAAAAAGAGATGATCAGTTAATAGACGCTCATGCTTCAGCTCTGTCAGTGACTTTGATTCTCATTCAGGTACTTCATGTATTTCAAAACATTAGAGAATTCAGAGATTAGTATGAACACATTCGCAAAATTAAGGAGAGGCTTTGGAAAGTGAAACAATACAACACCATGTTTTGAGAGAGAAAGCACTACTTTGTAAGTGACATAGGCGACGTGAATTTAAGATAATGGTTCCTAAGGAATTATTTCTGTTGCTGTTCCAGTATTTCCATGATCCACTTGTTGGGGGAGGGGGGGGGGAGGAGGCTCATTTAAGATTGTATAACACATATGAAAACATACAGAGTATCTAGTTGTAATGTGTACACACTCAGTAAAGCATCACAGAATAATAAGATAGAATAGGCCTCAAAGCCAGCTGAGAGGGCCTTTCAAATGATATATGTTGATGTCAGAGGGCTGTTGCCTGAGTCATAGACAGGGAACTTATATATTTTGATTTGTGTGAAAGCATTCACACATGCGATTTCAGTATTTCTCAGTGTATTCCACTGATGAATTCTTCTCGAATTATTAGCCAAGTGGTGGCGTCATCTTGTCACAACGTTTCAATGAGTTTCATTCCCATCATCTTTGCCAGAAGGTGATGGGTACAAAACTCATTGAAATGTTGCAACAAGACGACGCCACCACTCAGCTGATAAACCAAGAAGAATTCATCAGCATTCACACATTTTGTCTGGTTATTACCCACCATGGTGGTGACTGAATAAGTGGTCATTCAGAATTTTGTTACCACTTGGGTTCTGCAGACTTTAGTGATTGATAGTATGACCTCATTTACTGCCAATAGTTTTAAACAATTTTGCCTTGGGATGGGAATCCGGCATGTAACAACAACTTATTATCCCAAACCATCTCATGCAGAATGCTTTAATAGAAATCTTAGATTTGCCCTCATAGCATATCATTGCAGTGATCAAATGGATGGGACTATTTGCTTCCATGCTTAACTAATGTCATTTACCATGGCATACCATGAAATCCGTCAGCCCACATCCACTAATTTCCTGCTGGGCTGCCATACTGAAACTGTGTTGTGTAATTTATGGTCCATTGATGACCTCTTGCCTGAAAAGTTAAATGCTCAGTAGGTGGTTACACAATGAAGGTTGGCTGAATGGAATATTAAAGAGGTCCATACAAAGGAAGCCATGCAGTACAATGTGGGGTGGTGGCCAAATAATTAATGAATTGCAGTTTTCAAGGTGTTAGTAGAGCCTCTGAAAAGGTGACAAAGAAATTGGTACCCAAATTTAAGGACATGATTTAGATTAAAAGAGTTCTCATCCCACTAAATGTTTTGATAAGGGATCCACAAACCAGCAAAGAAATCAAGGCTCACCTTTCTCAGATTAGGCTTGGTTCTCTGGGATAATCTGGTTCTTTTCAAGAGGTTGCCAAATTGAGGTGAGAAGTATGTGCCAAGTGTGGTTCTATCTTGCCTGGGTTTGTAGGTTGGCACTGCTTCCAGGGGTTTTTCACAGCCTACCATGTGGCTGTCTGGTTGAGTAAAATTTTATCTGCTGGTATGCATGGGAGTAAGAGGAAACTGTGAGTGGAGCAAGCAGGCTTCATGGTGCTGGTCGAAGGCAGAAGGATGGCCACAAGCTGAGAGTATGGCTCATTTGTGTGAGGTTGCACATACAGCAAGTAGACTTGAGTCACTGGAACCTTTTATAGTTTGTCTTTGTTCCTTCTATGTCTGTAAACTGGTGTTTGTTACATCACCATTGCCTGACAGCTGTCTGCAAACACTGTATTGCTAGACTGTCTTTATAACTCATGACATTAAGGTGGCTGCCAATTTATTGTGGTTACTGTGTGTCCCCCCCAAGAACCATGGACCTTGCCATTGGTGGGGAGGCTTGCGTGCCTCAGCGATACAGATGGCCGTACTGTAGGTGCAACCACAACGTAGGGGTATCTGTTGAGAGGCCAGACCAACATGTGGTTCCTGAAGAGAGGCAGCACCCTTTTCAGTAGTTGTAGGGGCAACAGTCTGGATGATTGACTGATCTGGCCTTGCAACACTAACCAAAATGGCCTTGCTGTGCTGGTACCGCGAACGGCTGAAAGCAAGGGGAAACTACAGCTGTAATTTTTCCCGAGGGCATGCAGCTTTACTGTATGGTTAAATGATGATGGCGTCCTCTTGGGTAAAATATTCAAGCGGTAAAATAGTCCCCCATTCGGATCTCTGGGTGGGGACTACTCAGGAGGACGGCGTTATCAAGGAGAAAGAAAACTGGCATTCTACGGATCGAAGCGTGGAATGTCAGCTCCCTTAATCAGGCAGGTAGGTTAGAAAATTTAAAAAGGGAAATGGATAGGTAGAAGTTAGATATAGTGGGAATTAGTGAAGTTTGGTGGCAGGAGGAACAAGACTTTTGGTCAGCTGAATACAGGGTTATAAATACAAAATCAAATAGGGGTAATGCAGGAGTAGGTTTAATAATGTAGAAGAAGATGAAATGGGAGATACGATACTGCGTGAAGAGTTTGACAGAGCACTGAAGGAACTGAGTCGAAACAAGGCCCCGGGAGTAGACAACATTCCATTGGAACTACTGACAGCCTTGGGGAAAGCCAGTCCTGACAAAACTCTACCATCTGGTGAGCAAGATGTATGAGACAGGTGAAATACCCTCAGACTTCAAGAAGAATATAATAATTCCAATCCCAAAGAAAGCAGGTGTTGACAGATGTGAAAATTACCGAACTATCAGTTTAATAAGCCACGGCTGCAAAATACTAACGCATATTCTTTACAGACGAATGGAAAAACTGGTAGAAGCCAACCTCAGCGAAGATCAGTTTGGATTCTGCAGAAATGTTGGAACACGTGAGGCAATACTGACCCTACGACTTATCTTTGAAAATAGATTAAGGAAAGGCAAACCTACATTTCTAGAATTTGTAGACTTAGAGAAAGCTTTTGACAGTGCTGACTGGAATACTCTCTTTCAAATTCTGAAGTTGGCAGAGGTAAAATACACGGAGCGAAAGGCTATTTACAATTTGTACAGAAACCAGATGGCAGTTATAAGAGTCGAGGGACATAAAAGGGAAGCAGTGGTTGGGAAGGGAGTGAGACAGGGTTATAGCCTCTCCCTGATGTTATTCAATCTGTATATTGAGCAAGCAGAGAAGGAAACAAAAGAAAAATTCGGAGTAGGTATTAAAATCCATGGAGAAGAAATAAAGACTTTGAGGTTCGTCGATGACATTGTAATTCTGTCAGAGACAACAAAGGACGTGGAAGAGCAGTTGAACGGAGTGGATAGTGTCTTGAAAGGAGGATATAAGATGAACATCAACAAAAGCAAAACGAGGATAATGGAATGTAGTCGAATTAAGTCGGGCGATGCTGAGGGAATTAGATTAGGAAATGAGACACTTAAAGTAGTAAAGGAGTTTTGCTATTTGGGGAGGAAAATAACTGATGATGGTCAAAGTAGAGAGGATACAAAATGTAGACTGGCAATGGCAAGGAAAGCGTTTCTGAAGAAGAGAAATTTGTTAACATCGAGTACAGAGTTAAGTGTCAGGAAATCGTTTCTGAAAGTATTTGTATGGAGCGTAGCAATGTATGGAAGTGAAACATGGGCGATAACTAGTTTGGACAAGAAGGGAATAGAAGCTTTCAAAATGTGGTGCTACAGAAGAATGCTGAAGATTAGATGGGTAGATCACCGAACTAATGAGGAGGTATTGAATAGGATTGGGGAGAAGAGAAGTTTGTGGCACAACTTGACTATAAGAAGGGATCGGTTGGTAGGACATTTTCTGAGGCATCAAGGGATCACCAGTTTAGTACTGGAGGGCAGTGTGTAGGGTAAAAATCGTAGAGGGAGACCAAGAGAGGAATACACTAAGCAGATTCAGAAGCATGTAGGTTGCAGTAGGTACTGGGAGATGAAGAAGCTTGCACAGGATAGAGTAGCATGAAGAGCTGCATCAAACCAGTCTCAGGACTGAAGACCACAACAACAACACTGTGTGTGTGACACAGATCTTGCACTGATTGTGTTCATTTAGTTGGGCAATCCATTATCTGTGTGTTTCTTTTACATTGTGATAAATGGTGCTGTAAAACTGGTCAAGGGCACTAGCAACAGCATGTGTTACTAATGAAATAACCCAAGGCTATTGTCATTGTGTCTTGTTTCTAGTAATGAACTGTTTCAGTTAGTCTGTGGTATTTCCTCCTATCTTGTTTGTCCAGGGGTGGACTGATGTTTAAGTATCAAAGTACAAGTTAATGGGAGGATGCAGCAGCAGAGGCTCACGTACCACACAAGGGAATGTCTTAATGCTGTAGTATTTATGGTAGACATTTTACGATGTTCACTCATACTTTTCTGAAGTTGTTTTGCACCAACTTGTCTTCTTACCATGGTAGTTTTTAATCATGACTTTAAAATACATTTAAATATTAATTATAGTCTTCAGTAAATAACTGATTGTTGTGCTAAATGTGTTCTTGTTTATAGTATCTATGTTAAATACTTGATCATTAAGCTCAGCATATCTCAAAAGTTGCTTCCACTAACTTTTTTGTTTGTGTTTGTGGTTATTTTATTCTTATACTATATTCATTTAAATTTTGTTGTATCGAGCATGTAATTACAAATTCAGTTAACACAACAGGTTATTATTATCAAGTAAATCTATGTCTCTTTAGAGCTCTTTGTTGAAGTTGTTGATAAATCTATAAATATTTTACTGATAACCCAAAGACGAGCAACTGAATCCACCCTTTTATCCTAAAGGACCCTTTTTCCTAAAGGCTCTACAACATTTCTCTAATTCCCAAATTTTCCAACAAATAATTCAATGTTCCATGGCACAGCAAATAAGCAACTGTTTCTAGAAAGCATAGCTAGCAGTTTTCCACCAGAATATTAGAGGCATGAAGGAACTCACAATCAACGTGGATGACCATGCCCATGTACTGTGTATCATTGAGCCCCATGTCTGATTTTGTAATACTTTGTAACAGCGTGATGGCATCATCCTTCAGAAAACAGAGGAGAAAAAAATGAGGTGTTGCTGTTTTCATTAAGAACTGTTTGAAATGTAATGCAACTGATATACACAATTTTTGTCTAGAGCAACAACTGGAAGCTTGCACCAGTGGATTGCCTGTAAATAATCCAAACTTATTATTTCTACCAATGTATAGGCCACCTTCATGGAACCTTGGCCTATTTTGAAACAGCTAGACTTGCTCCTGTTGCACCATTTAAATGTAGAAAAGCTGTCATAGTGTCTACATTTACATCTTTATACTCTGCAAACCACCATAAAGTGCATGGCAAAGGCTATGTCCCATTATATGAGTTATTACGGTTTCTTCCCATTCCATTCACCTATGGAGCGTGGGAAGCCTCTGTGCATACTGTAATTATTCTAATCTTATGCTCATGATACCTATGAGAGCAATACATAGGGGGTTGTAATGTATTCCTAGAGTCATCATTTAAAGATGGTTCTTGAAGCTTTGTTGGCAGACTTTCTCACGAAAGTTTTTGTTCATCTTCAAGAGTCTGTCAGTTCAGTTTCTTCATCTCTTGACACTTGCCAATGGATCATACAAATCTGTGTCCATTTGTGCTACCCTTCTCTGTATACTTTCAATACCCCTGTTAGTTTGAAGCAGTCTTCTTTGTAGACTGATTGCACTTTCCCAGTATTCTACCAATAAACCAAAGTCTACTGCCTGCTTTACTCAAGAGTGAGTTTATGTGATCATTCCATTTTTATCCCCACAAAGTTCTGCACCAAGATATTTGTATGATTTGGCCAATTCCAACAGTGACTCATTATGCCATAGTCATAGGATACTATATTTTTTGTTTTGTGAAGTACACAAGTTTACACTTTTTAATTTTAAAGCAAGTTGCCAGGAGAGCTTCTGTGAAGTTTGTAAGGTAGGAGACGAGGTACTGGTGGAATTAAAGCTGTGAGGATGTGGTGTGAGTCGTGCTTGGGTAGCTCAGTCGGTAGAGCACTTGCCCAAGAAAGGCAAAAGTCCCGAGTTCGAGTCTCGGTCCGGCACACAGTTTTAATCTGTCAGGAAGTTTCATATCAGTGCACACTCTGCTGTAGAGTGAAAATTTCATTCTACAAGTTGCCACACTTTGCACTATTTTGAAATCTTTGGATACTTATGTAGCTTCTTTCATGCAGTTCTTCATTATAGGTAACTGCATCATCTAGAGAAAGCCTGAGATTATTATTAATATTATCTGCAAGATCATTGGTACACAACATGAACAGCAGTGATCCCAACACATTTCCCCTGGGCACACCTGAAGTTATTTCTATATCTGCTGTTTGACTCTCCAACCAAGATAACTTGCTGCATCCTCCCTACCAAAAAGTCCCTAATCCAGTCACAAATACTCCATATGATCATACTTTTGATAATAAGTGTACATGGGGTACTGAGTCAAACGCTTTCAGGAAATGAAGAAAACTGTATCTAGCTGACTGCCTTGATCCAAAGCTTTCACTATGTCATGTAAGTAAAGTGCAATTTGGGTTTCACAAATAAAAATTTTAGAATCTATGCTGATTGGCATGGAGGATGTCATTCTATTCAAGATACCTCATTATGTCTGAGCTCAGAGCATATTCTAAGATTCTAGAATCTCAAGATCCATGTCAACGATATTGGATGGTAGTTTTGTGGATCACTTTTACTACCCTTCTTGTGCATGGGCATGATTTGTGCTTTTTTCCAAGAACTGGGCATGGTTGTTTGCACAAAGGATCTATGATAGATTATGATTAGCACATGGGTTAACACAGCTACAAATTCAGTATAGAATCTGATAGAGATTCCATGGTCCCTGGAGCTTTGTTGAATTTTAATGATTTCAGCTGTTTCTCAGTACCATTGACACTAATATTTATTTTGCTCATCTTTTCAGTGTTACAAAGATCAAATGGGGGCAATTCTCTAGGTTTTTTTATATTTATTTATTTATTTATTTATTTTTTAAGGAAGCATTTGAAAATGATGTTAAGCAATTCAGCTTTTGCTTTGCTACCCTTAATTTCAGTTCCTCTCTCATTAACTAGGGACTAGACACTAACCTTGGTGCCACTAACAGTCTTTACACACAACCAGAATTTCTTTGGGCTTTATGAAAGATCATTTGAAAATATTCTGCTATGGTAGTCATTGAAGGCTTCATGCATTACTCTCTTGACAGCCAAACACAATTCATTCAGCCTCTCTCTGTCTGTAGCCTTATACTTTGTTTTACACCTACAACACAGTAATTTCTATTTCTTTAGAGTCATTGTATACCATATTGGGTACCTCCCATTATAAACTTTCCTACTGGGTACATAGTGGGTGGTCAATCATTCTTTTAAACTTGAGCTGTAGTCCCTCTACATACTCCTACTCTGTGCTGAAAGTTTCAAGTTTATCACTGAGATACAACACTACTAATTTTTTATCTGGTTTATGAACATATATGTCATTTTGCTTTAGTTGTCCTTTGCACTTTGGCATTCACTGTTGCCACAAGTGTGTTATGGTCACTGATACCAGTTTCAATGTAGACATCCTCAAAGAGGTCAGGTCTGTGTATTGCCACTAGATCCAATATATTTCCATCATGAGTGGGATTCTGAACTATCTGTTCTAGGTAGTTTTCAGAGTATGCGTTTAGTAATGTTTCACAGGATGTCTTATCATGCCCACCATAACAAAACTGTAACTTTCCCAACCGATTGTTGGATGATTCATATCTCCACCAATGATTACATTATGATTGAGGAATTTATGTACAAGTGAAATGAGATTTTCTGTAAAGTTCTCGGTTACATCAGGAGATGAGTCTGATGGTTGAAAGTAGCATCCAATTATCATTTTATGCCCACTCCTGATACTGAGTCTTGCCCAAACAGTCTCATGTGCACCTTCAATTTCTAATTCGGTGGATTTGAGTTTCTTGTCCACTGCAACAAATACACCACATCTATATCCCATTTGCCTATCCTTTCAACACACACTTAAATTTTCCCCAAAAATCTCACTGCTGTCAATTTCAGGTTTCAACCAGCTTTCTGTATCTAGTATTATGTGAGCTGCACTGCTTTTCAGGAGTGCTTCAAACTCTGGCACTTCGCTGTGAATGCTTTAATAATCTCACCTGTGGGAGGCATTTCTTTCAACCTTACACTGATACTTCTGGGTTTGATGTGTAGTGCACACCTAGCCTATTTAGAGGGACCCTACAGTTCTCAGCTCTATGACACCAGTCCGTGAAATTCCAACCTAACTTGTCATAGAACCTTTGAAGTCTCTGGTTCAATCCTTCCATCCAGAACCAAAGGGCTACAAACAGTTCTGGGGACAATGCTGCAGATTGTGAGCTTTGTTGAAACTCCATGCACAGGGCTGGTCTCCTCAACCTTCTCTGCCAGTCACAGGAATTACCCAAGAATGATCTCAGAGCCCAGATGAGAGGCATCATTTGTTCCAACCTGCACCACAGTCTGCAGCTGGTTGCACCTTGTTCCCTCAATGGCTGCCAGAATAGCCTCTTCAACATGTTGACTGAGGCCTGCAGGCATACACACTGAGTGCACTTGATCCCTAAGGGATACTATAATTCACCATACATCTGAACTGCCAACAATTAACAAACCCTTACGCTTTTGTGTTTGCCTCCTCTTGACACTGGACAAAACAGGTTGCCCCAAATCAGATGAAGTGATTCTGACCAACTCAGTTGCAGTTCCAATGAAAGACAGCACCTCAAACGTGTTGGTTAGGGAGTTGGTTAGGGGGACTGGCACAACACCCTGAGTCCTCCATGGTCCCTGTCCACCCTGTACAGCATGCCACTGTGTCAAAAAAAATTCTGGAAAGCCTACCCAAATAAATCATCACAAAAAGTATTGTAAAATATTAAACAATGCCATAAAACTATCAAAAAGTTCATATTTTACATCTAAAATAGACCAATCTGGTAATAAAAATCAAGACAGTCTGACCAATCTGGTAATAAAAATCAAGACAGTCTGGGACATAATAAGGATTGAGACAAGTGACAACTGTGCCAGTAAAACCAAAGACATGTTCTTAAATGTTAGTAATGAACATTTAAGTGTCCAAGAAATAATTGCAGAAAGCTTCAGTGACCATTTTAAGTGCTGTTGATTGAACAAGCTGCAATGGCTCTTTAGAAAGTCGCCTGGAAATAGCGAAACACCATTTTCCTAATCCTATAAGTGAAATAACTGGAAAAGGAGTAAAGGAAAAAAAAGCCATTGCCTCTTTAAAATGCAAAGGTCCATAACAAGTAGATAATATTTCCAGCAAACTGCTCAAGTCAGTTATTGAAAGTTTGGCTCCATATACTCTTATTTCTGTGGGAAATGAGATACTGGCAGTGTGGTAGCAGAATAGTGACACAGCATAGAGATATGATTTCCACACTATTTATCAGTAAGCACAATATACATAACTCATACAATCACTATGAAAGCACGGAGCATGCTAACTCCTACTGCCCAATGGCGCAACGATCCTCCTTCTACTGAGTCAGATCTGTTATGTCACCACAGAGACAATGTGATTCAGGGAGTGGCCCTACAATGTCAGTGTGGACATGCTGTAACCGCCTTTTTGGAATCAGAAATTTAGCAAAGGGGGGCTGTGCATTGCAACCAGTTTTTGCCTGCTGGCATGAAGTGAAACTCCTGGTCCACATGGCACAATCCTTTGTAATGTTAGGCCAGAAAAACCACTCCGTGACAAGATGTACAGCAGGGCACATGCTCGGATGTGCAAGATTGTGGAGAAGGTCAAAAATTGTCCTGCAACATGGCTCTGGGATGACTGGTCAGACCCATTCATTTGAAACATCACACCAAACTTGCTTGGTCACACTGTGTACTGTGTGCTGCTGCAATTTTAGTGTGGTGTCTGGTTTGTTAAATAAGCTGTGGAGATCAGCATTTGTCACTTGTGCATCTGTGATCCTATTGAAGTCCAACTGGGTGGAGGTAACTGTGATACAGGAAAGATAGTCCACCACAATATAATCAGTACCTTTAATGTATTGCACACCAATAGTGAACTGTGCTATGAAATCAAAATGGCACAATCTCCTGGGTGCAGAATCTGCCAGCAGGTTGCGGAATGCATCTACCAATTGGTGATGGTCTTTAGATATGGTAAGGTTTCCCCCTCAACATCACCTTGAAAGTGATGAACTGTTTCATATATGGCTAGTAGTTTACAATCAAATGTGGACCATTTTTTCTGACTGTTGATAAGTTTGCATGAGAGAAACCTGAGCAGCTGAGTGATTCCACCGATGGCTTGCAGTAAAACAGCCCCAATTGCATGATCGCTAGCATCAGATACAATAATTATATGTGTAGTTAGCAATGGGTAGACGAGGGTCATGGTGTGTAACAGGTGTTCTTTTATTTTGTCAAAGACCGTCTGCATTTGTGGTGTCCAGTTGAGGCATTGTTTACCAGATGTATTCTTGCTGTGCAGTGCTTGGGTGAGTCGCAGCAAAGTCTCAGAAATTTATGACTCTTAAAACCCTATGCAGCTCTTGGTACTTGTTGGGATGTGGGAGAAGGCATATCTGTTCAGTTTTCTCGGACATAGGATGCATCCCATACATATAGATGTGGTGTCCAACAAAGGTCACACAGGATTGCTGAAGTTGGAACTTATCATTTAGCACGACCCCATGAGAGGCCAGCTCATCAAGGACGATACACAGGTTGTTGTCATGGTCTTGCTTGTTTTGCAAAAAGATTATGACATCATATAGGTAGGTGTAACAAAAAGCAAACTGAATAATACTCTATCAATAAATCTTTTCCATGTCTGTGCCCCATTTTTTAGTCTGTATGGCATGTAGAGGAACACAAAGAGACATGTAAGGATGAGCCAGACAGTAGGGGATTTTACTTTAGTATATTAGCGTTCAAAAGGTAACTTTATTTTTCTTGTTATGGCCAAGCCTCGGCCGGCAGTGTCAGCTGCCTGTAATTTTTCCATCCCATGGTCCAGCAACAGGAAGTCAGCACCAAGGTAGGCAATCTCGATCACGCACCTCCTTCGTGTGCTGTCAAAGTAACGCCATATCTGCAATGCTGACCAGACCATGCTCTAGAAAATTCCATTGCTGCCCCTGCGGGTTTCTCGGTCCTGACCAATCAGGGCGGAGGAAGCCGTGTGGCATGTTGGATGTACCTGGCTGCCTGCCACCAGGGCTCTCTCTCTTGGATGTGCACCCTGTAGCAGTGAACATCTCCTGCTTCTCCCAGTGCTGCAGCACTGTGGACTTAGTTTTGCAGCCGGCACGCCACTCGAACTTGCCTGAATGGCAGACGCCAACTTTCATTAGCTTCACGAACTATGTTTCGCCAAACTCTACACTTTGGTTCACCCTCGTCTCCCTAGGCCTGACTATATGACCCCTTTTTAACATGCTTTCACCAATAAATGGCATTTCTCTAAATATTATCCTGATGATTTAATTACGCCCACCGCCTTCCCATCCTCCCATCTTGTACATACCATATGGGGTGATTATCAATTTTTGATATGTCTTTGGCTGTCATCAGAATTTGCAGGTATGCTTCTTTTGCAATCAACGATTTCCCAAGACATGGAAAAATCATGCAAGTTCAGAATTGGGTAGCTGTCAATGATTGTACAGATGTTGATGTAGCGGTAGTCACATAGGCACCAAGTACCATTCTTCTTAGGAACTAGTTTAATTGGGGAGGCCCAAGCATTGTCTGATGGCCTGATTATTCCAGCTCATAAAAGCTCATCCACTGCACCTTTAGCCACTCTAAGTTTGTGAGGAGCTAGTCAACGGGGTTGGTGATAGACAGAGGGGGGAGGGGGGGGGGGACCTGGTGTGGTTAGAATGTGGTGGACTGTACTGTCCCACACAGCACAGATAGCATGCGATCTGATGGGGAAACGAGGAACAAGTCTGGGAGACAGGGCACTACATGATTCACCATTGCTATTAACGTCACATACCATTGTCTCAGGAGTGCACACAAGAGGGGGGAGGGGGCTGTGATTCTTCACTAATCTGAGAAGCGTCCATGGAAGTGGTCAGTGTCAAAATGAAGACGGTTGTCAAGATACTGTTGAGCTGCATGTAGTGATGCGGAGGCATCTGCAATTCGTCTTCGTAGTTGTTCATTGTTGAGGTGCATGAGCTCATTGTCATGATGTAACGATGAGCACTGAGCTGCCTTTAAGCATAGCTGGTTGAAAAGTGCTTCACTTTGTAGCTTCAGTTCAAATGATGCGTCAAGGGGCGGCAGTGCGACCGAGAGCATTACAGTGCCAGCAAGTAGTGTATCGCTGACCACACCAATGATCCGCTGTTGCTCACCCCATCTTAATAGGAGGATGCGATTAAAATCCAGCAGCAGTTGGTAGTGCTGGAGGACATTGGCTACCAGGACAAGTGCAACTGTCTCTGCCACTAGGAATGTCCAGGATATTTGCGTACCTGTGCCAAGGCGTGCATGAAATGTGCAGTTCCAGCAACTGTGATTAGTGTCAACAGCCATGAAGTGGCGACGGCAACAGTTTAGCAGGAGCTAGATTAGGTAGTAGAGCGCTCACATCAGCCCCAGTATCAACGAGGAAATATGTTTGTAGGTGCCTGTCTTGGACGAATAGTCGGAAACCGTCTGCCCACCATAACACTGCATCAGTGCTGTTTTGTTGTGGTGTGAGCAGTGGCGTCTTGTTAATGAAGAGCAGCCTAGTGGTACCTACATCATATCACCATTCTATTTTGGGTAGGTGCAGGGTTGTCTGCAATGCTGTGTGTCCCATCGAAATCTGGTGTGAAACGAGCACTAGCATTGCTTTGTGTTGGATGTGGAAGCATGCGATGCACTTGGTCAGTGCAGCTTTTGTTTAAATATATATATTTGGGGCGGTAGATAGTGGAGAAGGGGGGACAACAACCTTGGCTGTCACAGTAAGTGATTGTTGTCTGCCGGAGCCGTGAAAGGTGCTCAGGATGGTAGAGGCCAGGGGCACAGCCTGGTTTGGGTCAATCCAGCTATCATCAGGTGGTCCACAGCTGGATGCAATGTGAGGGCATCTCGGCTGGGATCATGCAAAATCAGTTTTGGTGCAATCATAATGGGTGTCAACTGCAGCATAGAGTTACTGATTACTGATTAGGATGTGGTGTTGTGATATTGCCTGTATTCTGTCAGCAAGTCAAAGTTTAAACTCCAGCAGTGCCTCCTCATGCACTAGCATCACTGTCTGGATGTTCTCTGGCAGTTTTAGGAGCCAAAGTTTCCATAGTGCATGATCAGGCAGGAGTGTTGGGTCAATTATAATTCGCAGGGGGTTGTCTAAAGCAGTCTCGCCAATGATGAGGCGTAGCTGCTGCTCAGATATACATGTTAGTCATTGTAACAATATTATCTTGACCGTTTTGTGTTTGTCAGAAGCCAGAATGTCCAAAAGCACGTCGCTAATAAAGTCCACACTGTCTCTGAGGTGGTTAAGAAGGGTGGTGAACTTCTCATCACCCCCACTGATGCCACTGGCTGAAATCACTCACAGGGGGCAAACCAGATCATGGGTGAATTCACATGGAACAATGGTAGTTTTGGAAAGAGGTGGATGGCATGATGGTCACCAGTGGTTGGTAAGGCATCATCGTGAGGTGGGCGTGGCGTGGTGCAAAGGCACGGGAGTGTCGGGAGTGTCGGTGTGCGAAATGAGCAGGAAATGTGGCTGGATGTAGGGAGGTGCATGATGGGATGAGTCATGTCACAGTGCGGATGACATCAATGCCACATGGTTATGTGTGAAGAACTTGGATGTGTGTCTGAACAATAGCTGCATGTGTGAGTAAAGTTCTGGGACAATGTGGCAGGTACAGCTTTCTCATGTCAGATGTCTGAGATGGCAGAATATGTATGTGGGTGTGCACATGGTGGAGTCCTGGTGCTGTAAAGAAGGAAGGGGTGAGCCACTTATTATTCAGTGGCATAGTTTGTGTCTCATGGAGTTCATGTGGGTGTGGAGTTATTTGCGATGTGGCTGATAAGGTTTGATGTTACTCAAACCAGCAAGCAGCAGTATCTGACCTCACTGAGTCGAGGCTGTGAAAACTGTGTTCTTGGAGTCAATAGTTGGTTTTGGTGCTGGGTGCAGGTGATACAGATATGAAGCATTGTACTGGACCGGAAGCAGTGGTGAAGCCCAACTGGAACTGGGATATGAGTGATTTCATAGTCTGTGTCATGGAACTCACATTTAGTCGCAACTCTCAGAACCAGATGTGGAAAACGCACAGGTACTGAAATGTGATGTAAACCTTGATCCCATATTCTGTAGTCAGATGAATGATGAAATAGAATGATGGAGTGATATGGCATGGGCCTTTGTTGTTCAACATTAACGGAACTGTGGGAGGCATCTTTATGGTTCAAGTCAAGAATGTAAGTGTCATATTGTCCTTAATCACTAGCACTGGAACACGTGATGTTTTTTCTGTGCAGAAGTCAAAGGCACTTAGATTAACATTTTTTACAGAGGCGGATGGCCAGTGTTTATTATGATTCTCTGCTGCACTTTTGACTTGGTGTCAAATCTAGAATGTTTGTTGTGAAGTCACTTGGTAGATTCGACACTTGTCATGCCACAGTTCACTGCTTGGCATCGGTGGCAATGTGAGATTGATGCAAAGATGTTGCAGACAATGAAGACAATGTTGCTACATCACTTGGAACTATAATATCTTGCAAGTTTTGGTGGATATATAGTGATTCTGGACACAGGATGTTCGTGGAATTCACGAGCACTTGTTGAGAGATGTTGTCGACATTGCTGAAGAAACAGTGAGCTTGTACCATTTGTAACAGCAGTATTCTCGATGGCATAACCAATGCAACAGATTTTTGACTTAACAGCAAAATTGCAGCAAGACACAGACATTGAGAGTCACTCCTGTGGGAAATGGGATACCAGTGATGTGACAGCAGAATAGTGACACAGTGTAGGGATACAACTTCCACATTATTTATTGATAAGCACGATATGCATAACTCATGTAATCAATATGAGCATTCAGAGTATACTAACTCCCACTGCCTTATGGGGCAGCAATCCTTCTTTTACTGAATGAGAGATGTTACACTGCCACATTTCCATGAAGCAGACTGTGTTCCGGGTCACAATGAAGCTTTTTAGAGGAAACCTCTCCACAAGAATGCACACATATCAAAAGTCACAAACTGTCTTCCCATATTTCTCCTGACCACATTCTTGCAAGACTTTGAGAATTAAACTATAGTTGAGAAATGTGTACCTACACAAAAACTTTGACATCATCAGTGAAAGATGGTATGGATGTGAAAAAGATATGTTCTCAATGAAGGTGTATCTTATTCGATGATCAATTTATTGAAATACCTAGCTAACAAAATAAAGCCAGTTAGGTTGTTTTGTGCTCTTTTTAAAAATTTAATCTGTGTGAATCAAAAAATACTTTTTAATCTTGCTTGCCACTATGCCATCAGAAGGGCAGCAAGAAATTGACTCAAATCCTACATTCAAGACAGGAAGCAGAAGGAAGTTTTGAATTAAATCAGCAAAGTGGTTTGGGGGTAGAGTCCAAATGGGGCACTTTACTCCATGGAATTCTCTATGGATCTATGTTTGGTCCACTGTTGTTTGTCATATATTATGTAAATGACTTCCCATTGTCATAGAAAACATGTTAAGTTCACAGTGTTTACTGGCATTAATAGCATTGTGATAAACAACAAATATTGCATCTATCAAGATGCTGATGCCAACAAATTACTCTCAGAACTCCTAACCTGGTTCAAAGTAATCTCACTGTCAATAAATCGGAGGAAAACTAATTATAGCTACCAGTTCATCTCTAGTCACAAAATACCATAGGAGATAACTATTGTACATGACAGTCAGCAATTACAAAGAGTATATTGCACCAAATTCTTAAGCCTCTGCAATAAGCATGGTTACATGGGAACATCATGTCCCTGTAACTTACCTTATCTGGTTAATCTCTTTGATGGTCTCATAAGTTGTTGTCTTAAACCAATCTCCTACTGTTCTTGGGTTTTATTGAAATCCATAAAAGAACATGAACTTCACTTGCAGAACATAGTTTTCAATTTCTTGATGGTTATTTTAGAACAATTCTGACTTTATAATAGTCATCTTTTTAAATAGTGAAACACCTCAATATTGAAACCAGATTGGTAACCTACAGTCATCAGCAAGAAGTCTCAACCTCACTGGTGGCAGACTAAATCACAGAGACATGGATATGATGCAATATTGATGATATTCAGCCCAGTTGGCAATCATGTGATTGTTGCCACTTATTTTGGGACACATTACCCGATTTTCAAGTGCTAACAACAATGAAACCAGATAAAACAGTCCTCCTTATACCAGCCGACCTATACGGATTACAGACGTCCTGAGTTATAACCTACGTTAAAAATTTTTTATGCTATTAGTCCTCATGACAACTTAAGAACAACCTTCATATATGCATTGTCAACTCAAACCATAAAATATGAAACATCACAAGCCAGTGCATCCATAATTCCCAAGGTACATTGAAAATTGAAAGCTGCTGCCATCATTCACCAATGATCATACAGTATGTGATCAAAAGTTTTTGGACACCTGGCTGAAAGTGACTTACAAGTTCGTGGCACCCTCCATCAGTAATGCTGGAATTCAATATAGTGTAGGCCCACCCTTAGCCTTGATGACAGCTTCCACTCTCGCAGGCATATGTTCAATCAGGTGCTGGGAGGTTTCTTGGGGAATGACAGCCCATTCTTCACAGAGTGCTGCAATGAGAATAGGTATTGACATTGGTCGGTGAGGCCTGGCATGAAGTCGGTGTTCCAAAACATCCCAAAGGTGTTCTGCAGGATTCAGGTCAGGACCCTCTGCAGGCCAGTCCCTCTTTAAATGGTGTGTTTCCTTTCTGGGAAATCTCATCAAAGTTCATCAATTGTTTTGCTGCAAGAAAAAACAAAATGTCAGTGTCTAATACTGAAAAAGCTGTTGATACAAATAGTACCCAAGAATGGTGTGGTTTCTCGATCTGATTACGTGTATTTCATCACTGTCTGCTAGATAAAATGAAATAGGCCTGTCTAATATTGCAGCAATTGCAACACATGCCAAATAAACAAGACTGTTTTGGCACAAATATTCATTTTTGCACATGACAGAATATATTTTCATGAAGTACCAATACCAAATGGCTATTAGACCTAATACAAGCAGAAACCTTTATATTCAGAAATAGTATTACATTTCATTCATATGCTACAGCTTCTCAAGCATGAGATTGAAAAGTAGTAATAAGAAATCTTTACATAAATTTGGAATCACCATATTCTTTCACAATTTGTGTACTGTCCCTGTTTCTTCTCCTTCCTTGTTGTAACAAACAATTTTGTCATCATTAATTCCGTTACTATTCCTGCCAGTGTCAAAACTTATTCTCTGGTTAACTTCACTAACCCTGCCATAATCAACGGTTTAGTTATCGCGCATTTATTCTCCAGTTAGGCGTTATTATGTGTTTGTACAACGCATTTTCCTCACTACTCCCAGAATAGAACATAGGCGGCTGCTATCGGTGACTGTGGCCCTTACTAGTATAGCGGTCTGGCCAAAAATTTTCTGTCAAAATTTCATTTTCTTGGATACACCAAGAAGTTAATACGTAATCTTTTTTACCTGTTCTTCCTGTTAGTCGTTTATTTCCACACTGGTAGTCTGAATCTATGGATTTTGCTGGTAATTATAACAATGTTGATCATTCGCAAACCCAGTCAACCACATAAACAAACAATGACTGGCATTCACCCATTCGGCTTTATTCCACTCAGCTCATATACCCCGTCCCCTTCTGCCTGCAGGAAGTTTATTTCTAAATGCGATGGGGATTCCCCTGGCAGAGAAATGACGTACATTATGTGAGCTTTCAAAAATCAACTTATGATTCATTCAGATATAAACTTAAAATATGTTCAAAAACCAACAGGTATGCATTTCAAAATCATATGAGTAATTGATAGATCAACGTGTACTGGATACTAGGCGCTTAGTGAAATAGAATTTGCCCCCCCCCCTCCCCCAGGAAATAGCCGCCTATGGCAGATACCCCGGTTTGCCGCCAGTGAATCTGGCAGCTTGCACACACCAGTAAAATTTTTCCGGGTAGCATATGACTGCTTGCTGTTACTGCTTATACAGCTAACAGAGCTAACAGCCATACTTCTGTAGCCAGAAGTGGGAGAATGTACTACACATGCGCGGCTCAACTGTTCATGTGCATGAGCCCGCTCACAAATACTCACGTGAATCAAATGTAAACAGTTATGATGTAACGCTCATTGGAGGCAATTTGTTGTTATGAAGCACTGCATAATCCTCCTAATCCTTTGACACATTTTGCTGATGGCAAATGCTTGTATGAGCACTGTGTTTAGTTGTGGTATATGGCGCATTTCCTTTGCAACTTAAGTTTTATTTATTTATTTATTTTTTCCTCTCATTCTTGTTATATTGCTGCAGTATTATTCTGCAGTAGTGGGATACAGTAGTATCCTTTATTAGAGTATTGATTCTTACCAGCGAAAATTACAAAAATTTAACTGAAAACTAAAACAAATAAAATACCAGGAAGTCTAAAAAATTCCCAGGTTTCTTCAGTTTTTCTCCTGGATGAAAAAATTCCCGGGTTTTTCCCAGATCTACCAGTTGTCCCAGGTTGTATACACCCTGATTTATAACTATCCAGGGCACTGTCAGGGTACAGTTTAATGAATTGTACAACAATATGAGTGGGTTAGTTCTCAGAATGAGAGAGGCAATAGTTAAGACACATGAAAAGAAGTAACTAGATTTGGTAACAGAGAAAGGTGATGTTATGAATGGAGCAGATGCATTGATGTGAACAATAAAACATTTTATCCAAGAGTTAAAAACTATACTAGCATAAAATTCTGCAATGAGGAAATAGCTCTTCTGCGTAAAGGTTTAAAATACAATGCTCCACCAACAGCAACAACAAAAAACATCCATAAACTAGTAGCAGAAACCAAAACTATTGGTGATAGTTTAAAAATATTGAGGGATCACAGTCTAATTTAGCATAAAAGATAAATAAAATAATTCAAAAGGAATTATCAGTTGGAGGGAGAGCAGAGAATTGAAGGTATTAAAACAGGTAAATTGGAAACTGGAAGAAAATGATATGTTGGTGTTGAAAGGGGGGACAGTCATTATTAGAAAAATGATGACTATGTGGATCAAGTAAATAGTTTCTTCATAGAAAATGAAATAGTAGAAGCTAAATATGACTTTACTAGCAGAATTCAAGCAGGGCTTAAGAAAGGTGTAAAAGAAATTCAGTATTTGCGTACCAAAAAAGAAATAACAGTAATGAATCCTGAGGCACCATATTTGGATGGTAAGATAAAGACCCATAAAGACAGGGAACGATACAGCCTATGGTGAATGGGTAAAGAGGACCTGGAGCAACATTAATCAAACAATTAAGTGTGAAATGCTTTGGGAATGGTATATTTATAGTGAAACCTGTAGTTGCCACAAGAAAGATCGCGGGAGGCGCACATTGGCACGGCGCGTCACGGACGGTAGTTGCCGCAAGTAGAGTCCCGTCCACCAGAGGGCACGCGAGAATTCGGACGCGACCTCTGCCGGCGTAACAACAAGAACAACAACAACAACTCCGGCAGCACGGGCCGTGCCCAGTCAGTCAACATCGGGCATGCCTAGGACACAGTCCCGGTCTACGCTAAGTGAAGTGCGACGTAACGAGAACAGTGTTACTTCACAATTGGCGACAAGTAGGGTCGTTCTTTCGCGTGTTGCGTCGTTGTTCCGATTTCGCAGCTTCTCCGCGGCATGGAGGATTTGGTACGGGTTTTGGTGGCGCAGCAGACGGAGCTCATGGCCACCATGAAACAAGCGCTTCCGGCGTTGCTCTCCACGCCGTCTGCTCCGGCGCAGTTCCCTCCTCCCTTTCCCCCGTATGACGAGACGGCGGAGGATTGGGACGCATATGAACATCGCTTTCGGCAGCATTTCCAGGCGTTTCATGTTGCCGATGCGGAGGTATGTCGTCCTCTCTTCTTGTCTTGGATATCTCCCTCGCTGTATCAAGTTTTGCGGCAGCTAGCGCCGTTGCAGGAACCCTCGTCCTTGTGTTTTGACGCATTGTGTTCATTGCTGTCTTCATATTATCGCCGCCGCACGCATGTTGTGGCGGCTAGGGTCGAGTTCTATCAATGCAAGAAACAGCCCCATCAGTCTTACCGGGCGTGGGCCGCTACCCTGCACGGTCTTAGTCGCAAGTGTCATTTTGTCACGGAGCATTCGCGAGAGTCGTACGCCCACGTTATGGTCCGCGACGTCATTGTTCGTTCGGCCCCTGATAGGGAGGTCCGGCAACGGGCCCTGCAGTTAGAAGACCCTTCCCTCGAGGAAGTCCTGTCCATTGCTCAATCGTATGAAGTCTCTCACGCAGCAGGTCAACAGCTGGAAGCGTGGTGCGACGTCGCGGAGGTTCAGGGTGGCGCGGCCGCGTCCACTGTGTCCGGGGTGGACGACGTGCGAGCGGTACAATCCGGCCGTTACGGCCGCTCCCGCACGGCGCGTAAGCAGAATTCCGGCCGCCGGCCCCTGTTGCCGTCCTGTGCGTCGTGCTATATACATCATGATCGGTCAGAGTGCCCCCAGCGTTGGGCCGTTTGTCGCAAATGTAATAAAAAAGGTCACATTGCTAAAGTTTGCCGCTCAGCCTCCAAAGAATCGAAGGAAGCAAGTACAGAGGACATGGACGTTGACATTCAGGAAGTTTCATCGGGCCAGGCTCCCGACGCGTCGGCACGCAAACTCTTTATCGAGGTGTCGGTTCGGTCGCGCCGGTTACAACTGCAAGTAGATACGGGCGCGGCAGTTTCGTTGTTGAATGCACAAACTTATTCCGACCTTGCATCGCCCCCGTTGGCGCCAGTTTACCGGCGTCTACGCGGTTATGGTAAACAGTTCATTCCCCTAATGGGTCAATTCACTACCGACGTGACTTACAAATCAGTCACTCGGCCTATTACTTTTATTGTTGTCAGTGATGCGAGCTCCGCTAAACTTTTTGGCCTGGATGCCTTTCAGGCTTTCGGTTTTTCTATCGCTGACACCATACAGTTGGTCTCCGAAGACGTTCCCTATCACTCATTGGAATCTTTGATCTCAGACTTTCCAGATATTTTTGAGGAGGGCCTGGGGCGTGTTTCCGATTTTGAAGCTCACTTAACGTTGAAGGCGTCGGCTCGCCCGCGTTTTCTACGCGCGAGGCAGATCCCCTTGGCTCTCCGCCCTCAGGTAAAGGAAGAGCTAGACCGGCTGACAGCCCTAGGGGTCGTTCTTCCCGTTTCTTCCAGTGAGTGGGCTTCGCCCCTCGTTATTGTCAAGAAGCCCTCGGGAAACTTACGTCTTTGTGGCGATTTCAAGGCCACCATTAATTCCCAATTGGTGGTGGACACCTATCCTTTGCCTCGTGCTGATGAATTGTTCTCCGCCGTGGCGGGAGGCCAATATTTTTCTAAAATCGATCTTTCTGAGGCTTATCATCAGATACCACTTGATGAGGACTCCAAACGGCTGGCGGTCGTCAACACCCCGTTTGGCCTTTACCAATACCAGCGGTTGGCCTTTGGAATATCCAGTGCCCCGGCGATATTCCAGCGTTATCTTGAGCATGTCACGTCGACAATCCCTCATTGTATTAATTACCTGGATGACATAATTGTCACAGGCCGCAGCACGAAGGAACACTTGCACAACCTTCGCACCCTCTTTCTCAAATTCAGGTCTGTGGGCTTGCGTTGCAACCTGCATAAGTCAACCTTCTTCCAACCGTCCATTGAGTATGTGGGCTACACCATATCTCGGCATGGCATCCAGCCACTAGGAAGTTTGGTCCAAGGTATCGTCAACCTTCCTCAGCCCACTTCGCTGAAAGAGTTACAAGCTTTTTTGGGCAAGATAGCCTATTACCACCGGTTCATTCCCAGGGCTTCCACTATAGCCCACCCCCTGTATGGCCTTCTGCACAAGGGTGTTCCTTTTGATTGGTCGCCTGCATGCGAGCGAGCGTTCACCTCGTTGAAGGGCCTCCTCACGTCAGCCCCTTGTTTGGCTACTTTTGATCCCCATAAGCCGTTGGTCCTGGCTACAGATGCTTCGCAGTATGGGGTGGGGGCGGTCCTGGCCCATCGCAACGCCGATGGTTCCGAGCAACCACTGGCGTTTGCGTCGAAAACGCTTACAAGGGAACCTCCCCATCGCACCCCCCTCAGATTTAGTTATAAGTTGGCACAGTGGATAGGTCTTTAAAAACTGAACACAGATCAATCGAGAAAACAGGAAGAAGTTGTGTGGAACTATCAAAAAAAATTAGTAAAATATACAAACTGAGTAGTCCATGCGCAACATATGTAACATCAAGGAGAATATGACCTCAGGAGCGCCGTGGTCCCGTGGTTAGCATGAGTAGCTGCGGAACAATAGGTCTTTGGTTCAAGTCTTCCCTCGACTGAAAATTTTACTTTCTTTATTTTCGCAAAGTTATGATCTGTCCGTTCGTTCATTGACGTCTCTGTTCACTGCAATAAGTTTAGCGTCTGTGTTTTGCGACCGCACCGCAAAACCGTGCGATTAGTAGACGAAAGGACGTGCCTCTCCAGTGGAAACCGAAAACATTTGATCGCAAGGTCATAGTTCAACCGATTCCTCCACAGGAAAACACGTCTGATATATTCTATACGACACTGGTGACAGCATGTGCGTCACATGACAGGAATATGTTGTCGACCCACCTAACTTGTACACTTAGCGAATGGGTAAAAAGATTCTTCTACCTTGCCCGATTTAGGTTTTCTTGTGGATGTGATAATTACTCCCAAAAAAGTGTTGAAAACATAAGAGTTTGTCACATAAACTGAAAATAAAAAATTAAACTTTTCACCCGAGAGAAGACTTGAACCTAGGACCTCTCGTTCCGTAGCTGCTTTCGCTAAGCACGGGACCACGGCGCTCCTTGACTCCGACTGTCCTTGATGTTGCCTATCTTCGCATGGACTACTCAGTTTGTATATTTTACTAACTTTTTTCATAGTTCCCCAACTTCTTCCTGTTTTGTCGATTGATCTGTGTTCAGTTTTTCAAGGCCTATCCACTGTGTCAACTTATAACTAAATCTGAGGGGGGTGCGATGGGGAGGTTCCCTTGTTAGTCCCGCGCAGGCCCATTACTCCCAGGTGGAAAAAGAGGCTTTGGCCATTGTCTACGCTGTTACCAAGTTTCACCCTTTCTTGTATGGCACGAAGTTTCAGTTAATCACTGACCATAAGCCGTTAATATCGTTATTTGGCCCCGCCTCTCAGATTCCGGATAGGGCGGCCCACAGACTACAGCGCTGGGCCTTGTTCCTCTCTAACTACCATTATGACATTCATTTTCGCCCTACAGGACAGCATGCCAACGCCGACGCTCTTTCCCGTCTTCCGGTGGGCCCGGATCCTACGTTCGATTGAGAGGAGATTATGTGTTTTCAATTGGATGTGGCGTCCCGTCAAGCGGTTGATGGCTTCCCGATCACTAGTTCTCGAGTCGCCAGGGAAATGGCGGCTGACCCAGTTCTCCGGCAAGTAGTTCGCCTCATTCAGCAGGGGTGGTCATCCCGCCCTCCGGGCCGGGCCTCGGACCCTCTTCGTAATTATTTTCTTCTACGAGACCGCCTCTCGGTCTTGGAAGGAGTTCTCCTTCTGGCTACCGATGATACAGCTCCTCGCGTGGTTGTTCCTGCAAGTTTACACAGGGAGGTCCTCACGTTATTACATACGGGGCACTGGGGTGTTTCCCGTACTAAAACCTTGGCTCGCAGACATGTGTACTGGCCTGGTATTGACAGAGAAATTGAGCACTTGGTTGCCGCCTGTTCCCAGTGTGCGAGCCAACAAGCATCTCCCAGAGCAGTGTTCTCTTCATGGCCGCCGGCAACCCAAGCATGGGAACGTGTTCACATCGATTTTGCGGGCCCGTTTCTCAATGGCTTTTGGCTCATTGTCATTGATGCTTATTCCCGATTCCCATATGTGGTTCGCTGCTCCTCAACCACTTCAGACATTGCAATCCAGGCACTAGCAAAAATCTTTTCTGTGGAAGGTCTGCCAATCACCCTGGTCTCGGACAATGGACCGCAGTTTATTTCGCAGACCTTCCAGGATTTTTGTAGGCGCTTCGGTATTCGGCACGTTTGCTCTCCCCCCTTCCATCCACAATCGAATGGGGAAGCCGAGCGCATGGTGCGCACATTTAAGACGCAGATGAAAAAGTATGTGCACGAATTTCCTGCAGAGGAAGCATTGACGTTTTTCTTGACGGCATACCGGACCACACCAATGGGAGAACGCAGCCCCGCAGAGCTCCTCCATGGTCGTCAACCTAGGACTCTGCTGCACCTCCTCCAGCCTGGTCCTCGCCAGTCTTCACAAAACAGAGTACCTGGCTTTCCACTGGGTATGTTAGTCTGGGCCCGGGGGTTCGGTCGCAATCCGCGTTGGATACCGGCGGTGGTCCTGCGCCGAAATGGCCGCCAGCTCTATACCTTGCAGGCGGGGGATCGGGTGGTACGTCATCACCAAAATCAGCTACGTCCACGTTCGGGCACCCACCCTCCGACCTCTCGGACACCGGCTTCCCCATTGCCGGCACCTGTATTGGTTTCCCAGGGGACGTTACCTCCTCTCCCCGCTGTGACTCTGCCACACTGCGATGGTTCTCAGCCTTGGCAGCCTCCAGTAGCTCCAGCACCGGCATCGCCATCTTTCGAGATGCCCCAGCGAGAGCCAGCCCCCCTAGCAGGCCCAGTTTCTCAGGGGGCTAGTTCACCTGTGGTCGTCCCTTCCCCTTCGTCCCCGCCACTGGGTCTTGCCCCTCCTGAGGTGGACCAGGATCCGGAGTTCGACAGCTTGTCGCCCGTTCTGTCCCGGGCTCCGGTTGTGGGACAACGGGGGCCTCTTCGTGTGGGTCACTTCCAGCCGTATTCGAAGGTTCCGGCTCGAGGGTTGGCAGATCCCCTCGACTCCGGCCATCCAATGGATGTGGAGGTCATCGCTCCTGCCCGACGCTCCACCTTCCGACGCAGTGGATCACAGTGGCTTCACCCCCCGAAGGAGGAGGAGTGTAGTAGCCACCAGAAAGATCGCGGGAGGCGCACATTGGCACGGCGCGTCACGGACGGTAGTTGCTGCAAGTAGAGTCCCGTCCACCAGAGGGCACGCGAGAATTCTGACACGACCTCTGCCGGCGTAACAACAAGAACAACAACAACTCCGGCAGCATGGGCCGTGCCCAGTCAGTCAACATCGGGCATGCCTAGGACACAGTCCCGGTCTACGCTAAGTGACGTAACAAGAACAGTGTTACTTCAAAACCTTTTCAGTTAAACGTAGTAAGGAAGTAGCACCATTGATGCAATGACAGTGCAAGGTTGGCCTCATTAGATGCATCTAATATGTATACATCTGGGCCAGTGAAGAGAACGATAGATATTGTGTGAGCATGGTAAAATATCCAATGTGGAAGTTGGTCAATTTATAAGATTATTAAAGTTGGTTTTGTTGTTCAGTTATTTTAAATTTATGTTAAGTTTTATGTGCAGGATAAAGGTTTAGAAATGGGCTGTGCATTAGCAGAGCAGATGGCAGATATCTTCTTGAATATGTATGATACAGCTTTTTTAAAGATAGATGTTAAGTATGGTTACAAAATACTGATGTGCAGAAGATATGTTAATGATATTTTCATTGTATATCAGGAGTCCAAGGAGAAATACTGTAAATGAGTTGGAGAATGGCTTCAATAAGGACATGGTTCTTACAGTGGAAAATGAGCAACATGGAGTTTTAAATTATCTGGACTTGAGCATTGAGAATAAGAACAACAAGCTCAAGATAGGAATCTTTAGGAAACATACATTCAGAAGGGTGGATACTGATAAGTCCTCATGCCCCCCAAATAAACATTAATTAGCAATTTTAAAAATTGCACTGCTCAAGGCTAATGAGAAAACAAGAATGAGGAAATGAAAAACCTTAGAGAAATAGTAGTATAAAATGGATTTTGACACATGTTTGATAGGTTAGTCGGATGTAGCAGTTAGCCATGGCAACCAGCAAAATGACAAAAATCCAGAAAAATATAGAGTCATGCCCTATGGGGACCATTTGAAATAAATGATCCAGATGGTGTAACAAGAAAGGGGCTAGAATTTCTTTCAAGGTGGACAACAAATAATAACCAAGGCTGATGCATAAGATCAACACAGATGAGAACTGGATAAGGAAATCTGGAGTCTATAAAATAAAATGTCAGGATTGTGAGGTGAGATATGTGGGGCAGTTAGGATAAAATTTTAAAGTTAGTTTTAAAGAGCACAATAATAGAGAAAATGGCTCATCAGTTGTAGCAAAGCATTTAAAGAATCAGCAGTATTTGTTAGGGGATACGACGGAAAGCATGAGAGAGTTGCATGTTGAAGAAAAATGGTTTGCTACAAAATTTTGAGGAGGTAAAGATGTATTGTGGCTTGAAAGAGAACTGCACTGGCTTTTTTAATAAGAGGATGGACATGTCTAAAAGGCATATCTGCACACACTTCAATGAGACCCTCCTTAGGAAGCAGCCACTTGTATATTTTACCTAGTCACATAGGATTTATGCATGCTATTTCCATTTAGATTGCAGTGTCGAGATAGTTTTAAGTTAGAATGGGCTGGGAACAGACAGGCATTTCTCAAAGATTTTATGACGGACAGTAGTATCATTGGTGCTGAGCCTTAGGCTATAAGTAAATATCATTGTTGGCTGTAAATAAATATCATTGTTGGTAGGTGACGGCAGTGGCTTTCAGTTTGCAATGTATCTTGGGAACTTTGGATTGTTTTAGCTGGTTTTCTTGTTTTTAACACTTGAAAGTGGGATAATGTTGTCCCAAAACATGTTGTGGCAATAATCATATGATCGACAACTGGGCTGAATATCCTCAATATTGCTTGATTAACAGTTGCATCTTGGCTTCATATCAGTTATCATGGATATTGATGCAGATACTTCTCCTACACAAACACAGTAATTTATAATTATGTTCAAGTAATTTGTGATATAGGTAAATTGTATATTGCCTGAGAGGGGAACTGTTGGGGGGGGGGGGGGGATGTTCATTGGTTGATTGGTTTTTAGGAATTCAGTTGATGTGGGGTGCTTCTTGGGAATGGACCATACATTCTGTATGAGGGTATTTTACAAAAATGGTGATTCAGCAACTATAGCACAAAGGACATTTTGCACTGATAATGGATTGCATAAAGTAAATGACACTCCAAGTGTTCTCCTTATCTGGAAATGGACCAAATGTTTGAGGAGACTGGTTCAACACTGGCCAAACTGAAATCTGGGCGAACAAGGTAATCAAGAATAGATGAATCTGTGGACAGTATAAAACAGTCTGTTTGTGACAATCCTAACCTTCCCATTTGTAAGCATGCAAGTTCTTTAAATTTGCATTAATCACCACTGCACCGAATTCTGCAAAAAGGCCTTAAACTGCACCCTCACAAAATCCAGCTGGTGCAAGAATTAAAGCTTCAGTATGCCAAACGCAGGATGCAGTTCATAAACGTTGTGACTGAGTCCCCTTCATCTAACAACATCTTGTTTTCTAATGAGGCTCATTTTCACCTGAACGGTAATATCAGTAAGAAAAATTGCTACTATTGGAGTGCAACAAATCCTAAACAAAAGCATTAGAAAGCCCTTCATTTGCAAAAAGTTATTGCACGGGCTTCGATGTTGGCTCAAAGGTTAATTTGCATGTGCTTTTTCGAGGACGAGAGTGGTTATAACCAGAGAACATGGTTTCCATAAGATGGAGCCAAAGAATGCATATCCAATACATCTACACTGCGAGTTCTTTAAATTTTCCCTTGCAAATTGATCTCCAATAAGGTGACATAAATTGACCAGCATGCAGTCCAGATTTGAGCCACATGCATTTACTTTTTTTAAATTTTCGATTTCTAATTTTTTATTTACACACATCATAACAAGTTTTGTATCACCTCGGTTCCGAAATTGGCATAGAGATCAACATAAACATCATTTCCACCCTTTTTATTTCTCATGAAAACCACGCATTGCATGTTGTACCACCATACAGCGAGACCTTCAGAGGTGGTAGTCCAGATTTTTGTACACACTGGTACCTGTAATTCCTAGTAGCATGTCCTCTAGCATTGATGTGTGCCTGTATTCATCATGGCATACTATCCACAAGTTCATCAAGGCACTGTTGGTTCAGATTGTCCTACTCCTCATTGGCAATTCACTGTAGATCCCTCAGGCATGTTTAAAAGGGTTCATGTCTGGAGAACACGCTGGCCACTCTAGTCAAGCAATGTCACTAACCTGAAAAAGTCATTCACAAGATGTGCACGATAGGGGCACGAATTGTCATCCATGAAGACGAATGCCTCGACAATATGTTGCCGATATGGTTGCACTATTAGTCGGAGGATGGCATTCACTTATCGTACAGCCATTACAGCGCCTTCCATGACCACAAACGGCGCATGTCAGCCCCATGTAACGCCACCCCAAAACAGCAGGGAACCTCCATCTTTGGCTACACTCACTGGATAGTGTGTCTACAGCGTTCAGCATGACAGGGTTGCATCCAAACATGTCTCCGACGATTGCCTGGTTGAAGGCATATGCGACGCTGATTGTTGAAGAGAATGTAATGCCAATCCTGAGCAGTCCATTCGGCATGTTTTTGGGCCCATCTATACCGCACTTCATGATGTCATGGCTGCAAACATCAACCTCACCATGGACATCAGGAGTGAAGTTGTGCATCATGCAGCCTCTTGTGCACAGTTTGAGTCATAACACGTCCTGTAGCTGCACCAAGAGCATTATTCAACATGGTGACATTGCTGTCAGGGTTCCTCCATAGGTAGCGGTCATCCACTGCAGTAGTAGCCCTTGGATGGCCTGAGCGAGGCATGTCATCGACAGTTCCTGTCTCTCTGTATCTCCTCCAAGTCCGAACAACATCACTTTGGTTCACTCCGAGATGCCTGGACACTTCCCTTCCTGGCACAAAGTAACAAAGCGGGTGAAATTGAACCACAGTATTGACTGTCTAGGCATGGTTGAATTACTGACAACACGGGCCGTGTACCTCCTTCCTGGTGGAATGACTGGAACTGATCGGATGTTGGACCCCCTCCATCTAATAGGCGCTGCTCATGCATGATTGTTTACATCTTTGGGCGGGTTTAGTGACATCTCTGAACCGTCAAAAGGACTGTGTCTGTGATACAGTATCCACAGTCAATGTCTATCTTCAGAAGTTCTGGGAACTGGGGTGATGCAAAACTTTCTTTTGATGTGTGTATTTATTTATTCATTTATTTATTTTTTGTGGGGATATGTCAAATCTATAGTGAAAGTCAATAATCTTCTTCTCGGGATCAATTGAAAGAAAATATCTGTAATGAAGTGGCAGCCATCCCAGTGTCCACATGCTGGGCTATCATACAAAATTTTCGTCAGGTTACCTTCCATTGGGAAAGCTGTTGCACTCAGCGACTGTTATATTGACATGTAAACTAAAGATTTCAGCGATCAGTTGTCCTTTTTAAATTTTATTGGCAGATCTAGATTTCAGCTAGAAGCTAGCCATTCTCAGCCTGACCAACAGGAATTACATGCATTGACCATAAATAATACTGCATTGAGAATGGCTAGCTTCTAGCTGAAATCTAGATCTGCCAATAAAATTTAAAAAGGATGACTGATCGATGAAATCTTTAATTTACATTCAAAATTTTGTTTATCATTTAAATGAGTGCCATAGGTGTGCTGAATTGCATTTAAATGACATTGCATTTAAGAAGTAAATTCCTAAACTGTATATTTCAATTGTAAATAAAGATTTTCTTGATACACTTCATCTTCTACATTATTTTGATATATCAGATATAAACTTTCTTTTGAGACACCCTTAGTATTGTGAAATTTGATTTTCATACTCTTACTGACTTTAATATTGACACATAGGACACTACGAATGACTATCCTGACTGACTTTAATAGCTACACATCCGTGTCACACATTGTGAATGGCTACTAGCAAGTGACTGAAGCATTGTCCTGCAGAACCACTTATAGATGTGCACAGTAATTAAACTCAAAAATCTATTATTATATTTTAATTTATAATAGAAAAGAGACAAAAATTAGGGATACAGACTTAAAATAATCAAAATAGTAAGTCTGTGTAACTATTGCTTGCATGAGAAGCATAAAGGAAAAATTATAAGTATTATTTTATAGATACTATTTCTGTTTCTACAAGGATTCACAGAGACTCCAAAAATGGCTCAAATGAAATTTCCTAGATCAAATAATTTGCACACTATCTATTCTCCAAGTGAAAGTGGGAATTTTTGAAATCAGCAAATCAGGGCTACAAATCTGTGCTACAGAATCTTGAAAATAACCATTGCTTAAGATTTGGACACTCTGGAACACGAGATCTTTGATTACGAATAATTTCTGAAACAGGAAGGTTTGGGAAAAGTAAGATGTTTATAAACTAAGCTGTATCACTTTAGCCAGAAACATGTATTTGCTCACTGAGAGTTTTAACTTCATGTGTTCCTCACCAATCTTAAATTTTGGATAAAGGAGACTTTTCACCAAAAAGCAAAAGCTTTGAGTCATCAACAGGTACACATGAAAGAGAGAGAAATTTCTACTTTCTCAAGAGAAAAAACAAACACAGACAGGAAGCACATTCACACGTACACACATACACACACACACACTTGCACACATGCACACTTGTGCCCCTACATAGTTCCAGCTGGGTATCAGAATTTTCCTACTATATTTAAATTATGGATATTTCGTTATAAGAATTGCTTCTGGTCAAGCTAACTGCATCATTAGCAATTGCAAAGTTCACAGTGAGTAAGAAAACCTTATGAAATCCTGCATGAGTAAGAAAGTGTCTATTTGTGTAATTATAAGAGGGTTATGATTCATAAAATAGATCAAATGACAAAAATAGAACATATGCTGGTGTCTGAAGGTTGCTTCATCACAGGTTGTACATTTGTAATGCTTTTGTCTACTTCACAGTCTGCAGCCCCATAGCCTTCTCCCCTCATTCACTAACAACTGTAAAGCATCCTCATTGGCAATACCTTTTATCTCCAAATTTGCCTCTGTCTCAAATTGACTCATTTTCACAACTCAGAAAAACAAAGAGAAATAATAAAACTAATACATATAGAGTGTACTATCAACCTATTTCTTCCATCTAATCATAAGCCACCTGGACTCTCCATACTGTGTTGCTGCATGCCCTAAACGATTACATGTAAAGCAATTCGCTGCCATCAATTGAGCACAAGTGGCAGAATGTCCAAGCAAATTACACTACTGGCCATTAAAGTTGCTACACCAAGAAGAAATGCAGATGATAAACGGGTATTCATTGGACAAATATATTATATTAGAACTGACATGTGATTACATTTTCACTCAATTTGGAAGCATATATCCTGAGAAATCAGTACCCAAAACAACCACCTCTGGCCGTAATAACGGCTTTGATATGCCTGGGCACTGAGTCAAACAAAGCTTGGATGGCGTGTACAGGTATAGCTGCCCATGCAGCTTCAACACGATACCACACTTCATCAAGAGTAGTGACTGGCGTATTGTGACAAGCCAGTTGCTCGGCCACCTTTGACCAGATGTTTTCAATTGGTGAGAGATCTGGAGAATGTGCTGCCCAGGGCTGCAGTTGAACATTTTCTGTATCCAGAAAGGCCCATACAGGACCTGCAACATGCGGTCGTGCATTAGCCTTCTGAAATGAAGGGTTTCGCAGGGATCAGATGAAGGGTAGGGCCACGGGTCGTAACACATCTGAAATGTAACGTTCACTGTTCAAAGTGCCATCAGTGCGAACAAGAGGTGACCAAGACGTGTAACCAATGACACCCAATACCATCACGCTGGGTGATATGCCAGTATGGTGAAGACGAATACACTCTTCCAATGTGCGTTCACCGCGATGTCGCCAAACACAGATGTGACCATCATGATGCTGTAAACAGAACCTGGATTCATCCGAAAAAATGACGTTTTGCCATTCGTGCAGCCAGGTTCATTGTTGAGTACACCATCGCATGCGCTCCTGTCTGTGATGCAGCGTCAAGGGTAACCACAACCATGGTCTCCGAGCTGATAGCCCATGCGGCTGCAAACGTCGTCGAACTGTTTGTGCAGATGGTTGTTGTCTTGCAAACGTCCCCATCTGTTGACTCAGGGATCGAGATGTGGCTGCACGATCTGTTACAGCCATGTGGATAAGATGCCTGTCATCTCAACTGCTAGTGATACGAGGCCGTTGGGATCCAGCACGGCGTTCCGTATTACCCTCCTGAACCCACCGATTCTATATTCTGCTAACAGTCATTGGATCACGACCAACGAGAAAGCAATGTCGTGATACGATAAACCACAATCGTGATAGGCAACAATCCGACCTCTATCAAAGTCGGAAACGTGATGGTACGCGTTTCTCCTCCTTACACGAGGCATCACAACAACGTTTCACCAGGCAACGCTGGTCAATTGCTGTTTGTGTATGAGAAATCGGTTGGAAACTTTCCTCATGTCAGCACGTTGTAGGTGTCGCCACCAGCGCCAACCTTCTGTAAATGCTCTGAACAGCTGATCAGTTGCATATCACAGCATCTTCTTCCTGTCGGTTAAATTTTGTGTCTGTAGCACGTCATCTTTGTGGTGTAGCAATTTTAATGGCCAGTAGTGTACATTGAATACAACGCACAAACACCAAACATTCATCTCTAGAATTCCTCTTAAACCACAATAAGTCAGCTGGCTCCTCTGGCCTTGTAAAGATAATGCTGGTATAATTGCATCCCCTAAACTTTGACCCCTTGACTAGTCTGACTCACCCTAACGATGATACTGCAGGGTGTGGCTTGGATGACTGCAGGGTTGGCATCCCTCCATTGTTGACTGTTGTGATGTCAGCCCTCCTGACACCACTCTGTAGCATCAGAAGGTTAGTGACAGGCAGTGGAGCCCAGGCCAAACAGTGTTAACAATTACAAGTAAATTTATTGGTTTTGATACATTATGTAGTGAGACAGACACATCTCAGCTCATGGACCCTGGCTGGGCCTGATAAACAGGCAGTGTCTTCTGTCCTGGTGCTGCTGAACAGTTGCCTTGCACTTTTGAGACCAGCTTCCTCTGATGGTCATGTCAATTGACATCAGTGTCAAGTCGTGTTGTGCCGCAATGGTGTCTCACTCAGGAGGCAGCCCCTCACCTCCACACATGGCCGCAGTGTTGGCATGTGGAGTCTGCTGCATGTAAAATACAACCTGCTGCCTTCAGACAGAAATCAGCTGGTGGCTGGTGCCATGGCTAGCACAGATGGCAGCTCAGCAGAGCGGTGACACTAAGTCCCTTGAAGGTCTTGGTGCATATATTAGGTACAGCCTGTGATGGAACCCAGCCATCTCACTGTACAGCATTGCTCTGGTGTTGTGACATTACCAATAGCGTCTGGTGATGACAAGAGTTCCCTGCCTTAAAAACTCATTGCAATGCCCATTTGTTTCACTCTAAAAACTGCATCTAACCCTGTTGTCATAGGAAGGGATTCACCCTGGTGTGGTGTCAGTGTGACTGTAGCATATGTGCCTTCACATGTTACTCATTGAACTCTGCATTTTTATGCTTTTACTGTTTTTATGATGTATATCACTCTGAGGAATGCAGTGGTTTTCTTGACATGTAAAAGAAAAATATCAAAGGGAAAACGGAAATAATAGAATTTATATATTTTTCATCTTCAGTTACTGTTAGTTATACAAGGCTATAAAATGTTTGCGATGATAAACTCTATTTTTAGTAAAATTTGAAATACTTCTTTGTTTTGTCAATATTCCCATTCTATTTCCCAATGCCACAAAAATATAGGTATCATTGATGTCACAAACTTCTGCAGCAACAAACGAGAAAAAAAAAACATAAGATTGGATTTTAATGTGGAGGGCAAAGGTTCGAAACTGTGATTGGAGCCACTATACTGCCAAATCACTTGGACTAAAGACACATGCATGACATGATCAAAACTTTGTCATTTTCTTGAGAACTACTGATTGTTGGCACTTAAGACAAAATAGGTGTCCTCTATTTTCACCCTCCTTTCACCAAGCCAAGTTTCGATTGTGTCAGAGGGTGGACTATGGCAGGATCATCTTGTTAGCCCCACACTTTCCGATAAAATTGCAGAGTGTTAGTTGGGCATTATATGGAGACTTGAAGTGCTGCATTTTTCCAGTTCAGTAGTACGAACTTGGAACTTAGGTGAAATTAATCCGACTGCTACGGAGAGGATGTTGGTATAGAACTGCTGATTTGTTTGTCCTCGCTTCACGGGCCAGGGCGAGAGTGGTTAGCATTACATAAACTACACTGATGAGCCAAAGAAACTTGTACATTTGCCTAATATTGTGTAGGGCCCCCGTGAGCATGCAGAAGTGTCGCAACATGAGCTGGCATGGACTGAACTAATGTTAGAAGTAGTGCTGGATGGAACTGACTCCATGAACATGCAGGGCTGTCCAAGAGTACGATGGGATGGAGATCTCTTCTGAACAGCACATTGCAAGGCATCCCAGATATGCTCAATAATGTTCAAGTCTGGGGATTTTGGTGGCCAGCAGAAGTGTTTAAATTCAGAAGTGTGTTCCTGAAGCCACTCTGTAGCAATTCTGGATGTGTGGGGTGTCACATTGTCCTGCTGGAGTTGCCCAAGTCTGTCGGAATGCACAACGGACATTAATGGATGCAGGTGATCAGACAGGATGCTTATGTATGTGTCATCTGTCAGAATCATATCTAGATGTATCAGGCGTCCCATATCATTCTAACTGCACACTCCCCCCCCCCCCATACCATTACAGAGCATCCACTAGCTTGAACAGTCCCCTGCTGACATCTAGGGTCCATCGATTCATGATGTTGTCTCCACCTACTCGATACAATTTGAAACGAGACTCGTTCGACCAGGTGACATGTTTCGAGTCATCAACAGTCCAATGTCAGTGTTGATGGGCCCAGGTGAGGCGTAAAACTTTGTGTCATGCAGTTATGAAGGGTACATGGGTGGGCCCTCAGCTCTGAAAGCCCATATCGATGATGTTTTGTTGAATGGTTCACATGCTGACACTTGTTGATGGTCCAGCATTGAAATGTGCAGTAATTTGTGGAACGGTTGCTCTTCTGTCACGTTGAACAACTCTCTTCAGTCGTCATTGGTTCCATTCTTGCAGGATCCTTATCCTGCCGCTGCGATGTCAGAGATTTGATGTTTTACTGGGTTCCTGATATTCACGGTACATTCGTGAAATGGTCGTATGGGAAAATTCCCACTTCATCGCTACCTTGGAGATGCTGCGTCCCATTGTTCATGTGCCGACTATAAAACCACGTTGAAACTCACTTAAATCTTGACAACATGCGAGTGTCGCAACAGTAACCGATCTAACAACTGCGCCAGACACTATTGACTTGTATAGACATTGCCGACCACAGCGCCATACTCTGACTGTTTACTTACCTCTTTATTGGGATATGTGTGCTTATACCAGTTTCTTTGACACTTCAGTGTATTTCGTATCAAGGTGAAGGGAGTTGATGTGGATCCAATTACAAATTTTTCCGATATTGGTGTAACTGCTTCACATAATAAGACAGCATGCTGCGCACATGGAGCTCAGCGATGGAGGTAAAAATACCTCCATGGCTGCATTCCACCAGGACTACGAAGACGTAGTATCAGGCTTCGAAGAAGCCCCATTCGGACCTTGAATTACCAACGAAAGGGTCTTAAATGACTCAAAGAGACCTTCAGTGACACGTATTTGAATGAAATTATGATTAGCGTTGTCCACTGAGTCAGATTCGACTGCATGTTCCATAATATTTACCATAGCAGTAAGTTTTAATAATTACACTTCGGTGGTTTTCATGTCGAGATTGTGATAGCCAAGGCCCTAGAGGCATCCTTAGTGTGAAGCAACCACGAAATAAACGAGGAGCAAAATGCTCCACCTATGAGGTAATGCATAGTAATTCCAGTCCACAGTCAGCTAGAGTAAGCACTTCTTGTTAATTTGGATCCTAGCTGTCTTAAGTTGCCTGTAAATTGAAAAGCTCATTTATCAGCCGCTTTTCTCTTTTATTAACAAAGCATCACCGGCAGTTATATTGTAATCGTTACGAGCTAACGATACGTTTCGTCCCTTTGGTTATTATTATTTATTTATTTTTTCAAAATTTCCCGCATTTCGAAAGTTTTTTGGTGGACACCCAAATGTCCCGCTTTTCGTGATTCCGCTTGGCTAAAGTATTTAATTCTATCTGATCTTTGATCTGGAATTAACTGTGCACTTATATCTGATAGGAAGCGCCACTAGTAGAACTTGTTTCCAAACTTTATTAATTACTGTTTGGATACTACGTTCCACATGACTTCTAGCACCTAATTTACTCATTAACTCGAAAGGCGTCGTAGAGAACAATACAACAAACAAAGCAATAAGCTACTTTCCTGTGTTAAAAATATAGTTCGGGTTGTTATTCGGAGTGATTATAAGATTCAAATCGCATTTAGGGTCAATATTCTCACAAAAGTCTCTAATTTTTATGTAAGTAAAGCCTAAAAATCATTAAATATCAGGTTTTGGTCACATGAATCGAAAACGCTATGCTATTGGCTGACGCTCTGTCGACGTCACAGACTAGGAGTAAGACGAAGCTCTAAGTGTGTTACAGGAGTGTTACCCATAGTTACTGGGCTTATATGTACTTTTTATGCAAATAATTTAGCTATTTAGTGATGGAAAATGCATTTACAACTTTTAACTAACAACAGAAAGGAATTTTGTGAATGCTGTTAGTGGAAACACACATTTAGAGTGGCGATATGTACAAGTTCGGACCTCCTTTTCCCTGCCCCCTACAACATTATTAAATCTTCTCAATACTTAGGAATTGTGGAACTTTTGGAAATGGGTCCGTATGTTATATCTAGAGTGTCGACTATCATTCATCAAATACGACGCAAAACGCAATAAAATTACTCTTGGTAAATGTTAGTCCTGATTTCCGCTATACAAGTTACTCAACATAGGTACAGCCAGAAGCATGGGCTCTGTGGTACAACAAATTGGGGCATGTAACTACGTATGCGAATAACGCAGATTCGGATCCTAGAAGGGCTATAATTTTTAAAAGTTTTACTCGGAATGTGAAAATAACGTTAGCAAGAACTCATTGTAACCGTTGTTTCGATGGTAGGCTGTATTGTATATAGCTTCACATTAACCTTAGTTTCAGAAATGGACAACTGAGGATAAATGCGTCTACTTTGCTTGGAAACAATTACCTTTTTAGGGAAGCATTGCTAGTATTGAAGATATCACCATACTCCTGGAGTATAACAAAGTGTAGGGCGATGAGGTTTTTTTATGCGGGGAGATAAGGTATGCATAACATGCAGGTAACACAAACGTAAGGGCTCAGCTGTTTGTGATTGTAAACTAATGTCAGTGTGTGAAGCAGACTTAACTTTGTATTATGTTAGACGATGACACTTGAAAAACTTATACAATAAGGAACCTAACTGGACAGTACGACAATTAAAAAAAAGTTTCTAATAAAGGAAAAAGTGCGCGGTCACATTGACTAGAAAATATCTTTTTGAACATGACTTGTGCTGCCTGGGTTACCTCTGTTTTCCTTTATCTATTGTGATATAACTAGACCACGGATTTTTAGGTCGTAATAAAGTGTGTTTTAGGCACCTAAAATAGGCTCCTTCAGTAGTTCATTTAGGCTATATAAAACCTAAAATAGGCTCTAATAAAAATGATGCATAGAAAATACAGTGTTGACAGTATGAACATCTTATTATTCATTAAAACAAGGAGAATGAATGTTTACACAGTTACAGAGCACAGCAATCTACAACATTAATGTTAAACATAACTCCAAATATTTTTGAGTTCCTGCAAGATAAAGACCTCCGTAAAAAAGATGTGGCAATGGTTTCATTAATACATTCGTAGTTTCACATATTCTGACCATAGTTGGCTTCACAATAAATAACCAAAATCTTTTCTAGGTTTTCTGAAAAACTGTCGCGCTTGTCAGTCAGAATCAATTTATACGCTGAAAAAGAACGTTCTACATCAACAGATGTGACAGGGGCGTACTTCATTTTCGGCACATGTTGGACAGGAATGCTGCAGTCAGGAGTGCTGGATTTTCCACTAAGTATGTCGGCAGCAGCACACAACTCCTTCAGGCCAGTGTTCTTCTGCAAAACCGTTTGCATTTTTGCCCGTACTTTTTCCCCTACTTCACCTGGCGCTTCATTAATTTTCATTTCGACTTCTTCTAGCAAAGAAATATTGTCGTAGATAGGTCTCCCTGAGCCTTCTAATTGTGAAATTATTCTGGCCATAAATGTGTAGTGGGCCCTAATGTAAGATAAGTCCCGTTTTAAAGAAGAATCTTTGAGTAACTCCATTGCTGCAGTTACGGATGCAGCATCCTCTGGTATATTTTCAACCACCGCCTGGACAGCTGAGAGATGCGTACTATAGTATTCTGCTGCTACCAGCCACGTGCCCCAGCGGGTGACAACAGGCTCTGGCGGCAATAGGACATCTGGAAGCTGTTCTTTGAATGCCTGTATTCTTGATGGTGTCTTAACAAAAATTTTCTTCGCCATAGATATTACTTTATTAGCCTTACTTGCTCTGCTATGCGGTTGATCCCATGCACTACACAACTTATGTGCAGCATCAGTTGGTAGAATACTTTTAATAGTTGAAACGCTGCCATCATACACTCCTGGAAATTGAAATAAGAACAACGTGAATTCATTGTCCCAGGAAGGGGAAACTTTATTGACACATTCCTGGGGTCAGATACATCACATGATCACACTGACAGAACCACAGGCACATAGACACAGGCAACAGAGCATGCACAATGTCGGCACTATCCACCTTTCGCAGCAATGCAGGCTGCTATTCTCCCATGGAGACGATCGTAGAGATGCTGGATGTAGTCCTGTGGAACGGCTTGCCATTCCATTTCCACATGGCGCCTCAGTTGGACCAGCGTTCATGCTGGACGTGCAGACCGCGTGAGACGACGCTTCATCCAGTCCCAAACATGCTCAATGGGGGACAGATCCGGAGATCTTGCTGGCCAGGGTAGTTGACTTACACCTTCTAGAGCACGTTGGGTGGCACGGGATACATGCGGACGTGCATTGTCCTGTTGGAACAGCAAGTTCCCTTGCCGGTCTAGGAATGGTAGAACGATGGGTTCGATGACGGTTTGGATGTACCGTGCACTATTCAGTGTCCCCTCGACGATCACCAGTGGTGTACGGCCAGTGTAGGAGATCGCTCCCCACACCATGATGCCGGGTGTTGGCCCTGTGTGCCTCGGTCGTATGCAGTCCTGATTGTGGCGCTCACCTGCACGGCGCCAAACACGCATACGACCATCATTGGCACCAAGGCAGAAGCGACTCTCAGCGCTGAAGACGACACGTCTCCATTCGTCCCTCCATTCACGCCTGTCGCGACACCACTGGAGGCGGGCTGCACGATGTTGGGGCGTGAGCAGAAGACGGCCTAACGGTGTGTGGGACCGTAGCCCAGCTTCATGGAGACGGTTGCGAATGGTCCTCGCCGATACCCCAGGAGCAACAGTGTCCCTAATTTGCTGGGAAGTGGCGGTGCGGTCCCCTACGGCACTGCGTAGGATCCTACGGTCTTGGCGTGCATCCGTGCGTCGCTGCGGTCCGGTCCCAGGTCGACGGGCACGTGCACCTTCCGCCGACCACTGGCGACAACATTGATGTACTGTGGAGACCTCACGCCCCACGTGTTGAGCAATTCGGCGGTACGTCCACCCGGCCTCCCGCATGCCCACTATACGCCCTCGCTCAAAGTCCGTCAACTGCACATACGGTTCACGTCCACGCTGTCGCGGCATGCTACCAGTGTTAAAGACTGCGATGGAGCTCCGTATGCCACGGCAAACTGGCTGACACTGACGGCGGCGGTGCACAAATGCTGCGCAGCTAGCGCCACTCGACGGCCAACACCGCGGTTCCTGGTGTGTCCGCTGTGCCGTGCGTGTGATCATTGCTTGTACAGCCCTCTCGCAGTGTCCGGAGCAAGTATGGTGGGTCTGACACACCGGTGTCAATGTGTTCTTTTTTCCATTTCCAGGAGTGTATATGCAGCAGCAACAGTGGCGGCCAGAAGCACCTTATTCTCATCCACTCCGTTTGGGTATAGCACCTTAAGCCCATTGTTCACAAACTGTGCTATTGTTTGTTGGTTAGTTTTTGCAAGCTGTTTTGAGTAAATCAAATGAGCCCTGGATGGAGCATCTGGATCTAGCTTGCCAATAATCAGGTTTGCAATGTAACGGCGAAGACTGTCAGTAGTTTCATCCACAGAAATCCATATACAAGATTCTCCAACATCTTCTCGGATTCTGTACAATGCAGCATTGTAAGCTAAATCCACATAATTCTTACGTAACGTTGACTCTGCAGGAATAGACTGATGGCAGTACTTCTCAAGAAAACCTCTGAAAATAGGACTTTCTCGTTTCCGAAAGGGGATGTTTGCTGCCGCAAGTGCATGACACAAATCACCGCAGAACTTGTTTTTATCGGAGGATTCACCAGATTTATTGATTAAAAGAGTTTGCTTCAATTTTGACTTTCGTTCAACATTAGCTTTATGCGCGATTCCATCTGCATGCTGAGTTAAGTGAGATTTCTTAACACTCGAAACCTAATACGAGAGAAAAGGGAAGTGCAGTTTAGAATCGCATATAAAGAGTATTTTGTAATACTAAAGGATAGCGATACAAAAGAATCCTAAGTGATAGGAAAATAAGAAATCTAAGAAAAACATCAACTAACCTCCTTGTTGCATGCTTGGCAGAAAATAATTTTCCCATCTGTTGTATAATGCGGAAAATCTTGCAGCCACTGCCTTATATGGGTAGACTTTGAACTAGCTGTATGGCGTAGTATTGTCACACAGAAACTAGAATTTATTTTGCACTTAGAACGTCACTAACACTTATTAACACGTCGGTCGCTACACAATGTACTGATGTACTGATTTGTTTTCGCTGGGAAAAAGAGAACGATGACCTTTTTTTTACTGCGGTGCATGGGAGCAGTAGGGGAAGTACCGTACTCGTTGCTGAACATATGGCCCCTGACAGATGGCCGCCCCATCTAGACAAGCGAGTGGAATCTACCTGTGCCTCAGATGAAAACATCTCACTACTGGCAAATTATTTTTCGAACCGAAAAATTCACGTATAATACCTTTCACGAAACAGAGTAGTTTGATAGGACTGCCTGTAGACAGCAGCGAGAAAATGCACGAAGGGCAGTAATTTAGCTGTAGAGGGCGACTACGGTTAACATTGTGATTTTTTAATCCGTGCTCAGCTTAAGGCCTATGAAACCGTTTCTTTGCGAAAATACACAGCTGGCCAGAATCCTACGAACGAATTATTTTCAGACATAACATTTAGTACTCCCACGTTCGATTCTAATGCGTAACTCAAATCTTTGACCGGATCCCATCGCTCACCGAAGTTAAACACTGTCGCGCTCGGCGCGTACTTGGATGGATGACCATTCAACCGTGCCGAGTGCTGTTGGTAGTAAGATAAGCAAAGGAATTGTAAACAGTCTCTAACGACCTTCGCCTTCGACGAGACGTAAAGCCCTAAGTTTACTTCCTTTTTCTAATATTTGAATACACAAGATTAACGAAATAGGTACTTTTTAGGATTTTGATGCTGAACTAGGAAAAATTTGGCCTCAACGTCGAAATACGCAATTTTAGGTCCTATAGAACTAACGGTATTCAGTTTAGTTAGTCATAAAAAGCGTAAGTACCAACTTATATGCAAATTGGAACTTAGGAAAAAAAAATAGGTTTCAACCTAAAGATCCGTGATCTATTTTTTACATATGAATAATAATACACCTATAAAGAGTATTTGGTATTACAGGGATAGCGATATAAAAATTAAAAAAAGACCGAAGTGTTAGGCAAATAAGAAGCATGAGCGCATATCAAATAGCGACCTTGCTGCACGCTGGGCAGAAAATATTTTTTTCCATCTGTCGTATAGTGTGGAAAAACTTGGAGCCACTGTTTTATATGATGAAATAGGAACTTTTTAGGATATTAAAGCCGAAATAGGCAAAAATAAGCACTAACGCTGAAATAGATTTTTTTAGGTCCTATAGAATTAACGCTATTAAGTGTAAATAGTCATAAAACGTGTAAGTTCAATTTTTATGCAAATAGGAAGTCAGGAACAAAATAGGTTTTTACCTAAAATCTGCGGTCTATTTATAACTATTGTCATGCCCTTTTAAAATCTTTGACTTGCTTATGCAATTGGAGCAGTCTACCCCTTTTTCGCATTGCACTTATTTACGTGTTTCTCTCATGTTAAGGACGGACTTATGACCCAGTAGTTACGTCCCTTTAAACACATAATCACCATCTTCAATATGACGTGTATGAATAGCTATTGGATTTGTAAGAGCATGTAAACGCCAAGGTAAACATAGTAATACTCTGTTTATAACTGGCGTGCAGAAGTTTGTAATTGTGATTTGGTTTTCATGTGAAAGTACTATCGATTTATTTTATAAATACTAAGGTAAAATATTGTTTCATGCTTGATTCGAACTTGGGATGCCACCTTTTCACATTCAACAGTCCACCGCTCTGCCAACCGAGCTACCAACTGTGTGCAAAGAAGAGTGTATAACGATAATTTTTCTAAGAGTTTAATTTCGTCGACTGACGCTATCCTTCTTTGTAACAGTGGGAAAATATATTTCGGAGGTAAATTAATGTTAACTTCAGAGTGCAAGACTTTTTAATGAAGTAAGGGAACTTGGCTAGTGAGATGGTGACTTTATACCGGAACAGTGCAACCAATTTTTATGAGCTTTCCATTCTATGAAACACTCAAAAACAATTTTTCAAGATTTTTTTATCGATGTTTTTGTACAGTGTGGCACTACGTACAATTTGTAATCCATTTTCCGAAACCTAAATTAACAAAAAAGTCCTCATTGTGAATTAGCTTTATGATAGTAGGAGCACCGAATTAGCCTGTTATGTGACAGGCATCACACGACTCGAATGGATCGTTTTAGCGGAATTTCAATTTATTTGAATTTCATTTCTGTCCTTATAAAAGAATACTGAAATTCAATAAAAAAAGAAGCATGTAACGAGCATAAAATGACATAATTAACAGTTTAAGACGATCTGTAGAAATCAGTCAAATACCTTATTACATAAAACTAGGTTAAGATTAACAATAAAGATTATCCTTTTGTGCCTTGTGTTTCCGGTGCAGAGATACTTTACATAGTTGCTACTTGCTTTCATCGCCACAGTGTTAATATTTTGCAGTGTTGGCAGTACCGGTCCAGCCGGCCGATGTGACCGAGTGGTTCTAGGCGCTTCAGTCCAGAACCGCATGACTGCTACGGTCGCAGGTTCGAATCCTGCCTTGGGCGTGGATGTGTGTGATGTCATTAGGTTAGTTAGGTTTAAGTAGTTATAAGTCTAGGGGACTGATGACCTCAGATGTTAAGTCCCACAGTGCTTAGAGCCATTTGAACCATTAGTGCCGGTTCATGTTGTATTTTGGATTGGTTGTCGTAGTGGCAGATTGTGGGTATACATTGTGAGTGTTCTCCAGTTTTTAGATTCAGATAAATTTGATGATGTGAAATTAATAGCATCTGCTGTATAACAGTTATGCTTATGAACAAATTTATACAATTACAACCACTGCCAATAATAACAATAATAACACTGATAGTAATAATAGTAATAGGCCTGTTGTTGTTGTGGTCTTCAGTCCTGAGACTGGTTTGATGCAGCTCTTCATGCTACTCTATCCTGTGCAAGCTTCTTCATCTCCCAGTACCTACTGCAACCTACATCCTTCTGAATCTGCTCAGTGTATTCATCTCTTGGTCTCCCTCTACGATTTTTACCCTCCACACTGCCCTCCAATACTAAACTGGTGATCCCTTGATGCCTCAGAACATGTCCTACCAACCGATCCATTCTTATAGTAAATTTGTGCCACAAACTTCTCTTCTCCCCAATCCTATTCAATACCTCCTCATTAGTGATGTGATCTACCCATCTAATCATCAGCATTCTTCTGTAGGACCACATTTCGAAAGCTTCTATTCTCTTCTTGTCCAAACTTTTTATCGTCCATATTTCACTTCCATACATGGCTACACTCCATACAAATACTTTCAGAAACGATTTCCCGACGCTTAAATGTATACTCAATGTTAACAAATTTCTTTTCTTCAGAAACGCTTTCCTTGCCATTGCCAGTCTACATTTTGTATCCTCTCTACTTCGACCATCATCAGTTATTTTGCTCCCCAAATAGCAAAACTCCTTTACTACTATAAGTGTCTCATTTCCTAATCTAATTCCCTCAACATCATCTGACTTAATTTGACTACATTCCATTATCCTCGTTTTGCTTTTGTTGATGTTCATCTTATATCCTCCTTTCAAGACACTATCCATTCCGTTCAACTGCTCTTCCAAGTCCTTTGCTGTCTCTGGCCTAACAATAACAATAACAATAACAATCATAATAATAATATGCATTGCTTGCCTGACAAAAGAAAGAATTTTTGTGCAAGACGGAGTTATCGTGAGTTTTTATTTTTTCGGGCAAATGTACAAGTGCCCTAATACCTAGATAACTATAAGGGCCTAAAGCAAACCATCATCGATCCCACATTCAAGTGAATGTCATGGAAATTGACACAGCTTTTCGTGAATATTCATACTCGTGTATACAGTGTGGGCCTACAGTGCAGACGAATCTGACTCACTATAAGAGCAACAGATTTTTGAAGTATGAAGAACTCCTACAATTTCACAATGGTTGGTGATGTGCTTTAGGTCCAAACGGTTCTCAGCACCTCACTCAGGTCACTGTATGATAAAATCAAAACTTAATGTACTGTTAACTCATTCATATACCCAAAAAATGGGTTTTGTGGTCAATATAACATATACTACTGTCCAATCTAATTTTACTGCGTAGTTTTTGAATTGGCATGTCCGAGGAATGTGCTATTGCCTAGCTGGGTTTATGTCAATTGCACAGGGTTAAAAGTCTGCTGCAGTGTGCTACCACCTGGTGGCATTGTCGTGAATTTGTATTTGAGTAGTAGCGACCAGCTGTGCACTCCATGAACTGTGCACATTGTTCATCAAATTCATATGTATTCGATCCGTAAGGCGATTGCGTCACACCAGTTGCACATGCACAAAAGCAAGTTAAAACGTGCACGACTGCCAATTAATTGTGAACAAAATATACCAGCATTTGTACATATACATATACAATAAGATAATCTTTTAATTCATTCTATAAGTTTACTGAAACTGTAAACAAAACTGTGCTTGGGCACAGCAAGAGAAGATGGTTCTCTCTGTTAACCACATTGGAAAGTATTATAGAGATATTTCCTGCTTTAAACTCCTGTTTCATTTCCCTTGGTAAGTGTCCTGCTATCCTTAATCAATTCTCTGAAAAACCTCTGTCTATTGTTCTTCTACTTTTTCTTGTTAGCCAACTAAAATCTTTCTCCACAACAATAAATGTTCTGAGAAGCAAAAAATCACAGTAGTGAAAGTGTATCAAGAAATAAACTTGAATTATTGGGCAAACTATAGCGTAGAAAGTCTGACAGGTTTCTCTCCTTTGTACATGAGCAGCTAAGCAAGCTGGAAGAAGAGGGTGAAATTGCTGTTGAGGAATTTCATAGTTATATTGACATATTTTATGACTCTCATATCCAGTATATTAATGAAAGGTGTTTATCATTTCTCACGCCTTGAAAAGCATTTGATTCGGTGATCACTGGAAACGAGCAGTACAATGAAAGGATATTTAGGATTGTTGTGCTATTGTTAGAAGTGTTGTACCAATTTCTTCTGTTGATGAAGATGAACTCTTCAATGAATTTTCATGTGTGCAGAACTTGATAAAAATTAAAAAAGGAGACAATGAAGGTATTAGTGCAATGTGATGTAAAATGTTTACCTTCTCAATAGTAAAAATGTTACCATAAAACATTATTCATTTGGTGGCGCTTTGTCTGGCGATTCCTGAGTCAAATGCTGCCATGAATCATGTGCTTTATTTAGTAAATGAAAGTTGAAACATTTATGGCCTTGCTCATTGTCAAAGCACACTTTAATCGTGTGTCATGTACAGATTATTATGACACAATATCGAAAGAAAATGCTCTTACTGATAAAATACATAAAAGTGAAATGTACAGTACCAAGTGACAGAGTAATTGTTAGAAGTTACTTGGATCATCTGGTGTATGATGTAAAATGAACCTATGTACATTAAAATTTGTCAATACAATTTGAGTCCTGAGTTGTTCCTTATTTGTCCCAGAACTAGTTCTAAAATATATGGAATGCTCCCTGTTTTAATAAAAATGAAATGGACAACCTAACATAGGAGAATTTCATTTGTGAGCATTAGGGGGCAGACGACCATGATTGACAGTTCACACTCTTCAGATGAATGGCGTGTTTGCCGCTGTTAGTAGTAGTATATCCTGTAGTGAAGTAGAAGTGGATAGTTCCTGTGAATGAGGTTACACTCAACAACCGAGCTAGGTTAATAATTGGCTCCTTTTACCGACCTCCCGACTCAGCAGCATTAGTGGCAGAACAACTGAGAGAAAATATGGAATAAATTTCACATAAATTTTCTCAGCATGTTATAGTCTTAGGTGAAGATTTCAAATTACCAGATATAGACTGGGACACTCAGATGTTTAGGATGGCTGGTAGGGACAGAGCATCGAGTGACATTATACTGAGTGCACTATCCGAAAATCACCTCGAGCAATTAAACAGATAACATCTTGGACCTACTGATAACAAACAGACCCGAACTTTTCGACTGTGTGAGCGCAGAACAGGGAATCAGTGATCATAAGGCCGTTGCAGCATCCATGAATATGGAAGTAAATAGGAATATAAAAAAGGGAGGAAGGTTTATCTGTTTAGCAAGAGTAATACAAGGCAGATTTCAGATTACCTAACAGATCAAAACGAAAATTTCTGTTCCGACACTGACAATGTTGAGTGTTTATGGAAAAAGTTCAAGGCAATCGTAAAATGAGTTTTAGGCAGGTACGTGCAGAGTAAAACTGAGGGACGGGAAAAACCCACCGTGGTTCAACAACAAAGTTAGGAAACTATTGCGAAAGCAAAGTGAGCTTCACTGCAAGTTTAAACGCAGCCAAAACCTCTCAAATAGAAGCTAAACGATGTCAAAGTTAGCGTAAGGAGGACTATGCGTGAAGCGTTCAGTGAATTCGAAAGTAAAATTCTATGTACCGACTTGACAGAAAATCCTAGGAAGTTCTGATCTTACGTTAAATCAGTAAGTGGCTCGAAACAGCATATCCAGACACTCTGGGATGATGATGGCATTGAAACAGAGAATGACACGCATAAAGCTGAAATACTAAACACGTTTTTCCAAAGCTCGTTCACAGAGGAAGACCGCACTGCAGTTCCTTCTCTAAATCCTCGCACAAACGAAAAAATAGCTGACATCGAAATAAGTGTCCAAGGAATAGAAAAGCAACTGAAATCACTCAGCAGAGGAAAGTCCACTGGACCTGACGGGATACCAATTCGATTCTACACAGAGTACGTGAAAGAACTTGCCCCCCTTCTAACAGCCGTGTACCGAAAGTCTCTAGAGGAACGGAAGGTTCCAAATGATTGGAAAAGAGCACAGGTAGTCCCAGTCTTCAAGAAGGGTTGTCGAGCAGATGGCGCAAAACTATAGACCTATATCTCTGACATCGATTTGTTGTAGAATTTTAGAACATGTTTTTTGCTCGAGTATCATGTCATTTCTGGAAACCCAGAATCTACTCTGTAGGAATCAACATGGATTCCGGAAACAGCGATCGTGTGAGACCCAACTCGCTTCATTTGTTCATGAGACCCAGAAAATATTAGATACAGGCTCCCAAGTAGACGCCATTTTCCTTGACTTCCGGAAGGCGTTCGATACAGTTCCGTACTGTCGCCTGATAAACAAAGTAAGAGCCTACGGAATATCAGACCAGCTGTGTGGCTGGGTTGGAGAGTTTTTAGCAAACAGAACACAGCACGTTGTTCTCAATGGAGAGACGCCTACAGACGTTAAAGTAACCTCTGGCGTGCCACAGGAGATTGTTATGGGACCATAGCTTTTCACAATATATATATAAATGGCCTACTAGATAGTGTCGGAAGTTCCATGCGGCCTTTTGCGGATGATGCTGTAGTATACAGAGAAGTTGCAGCATTAGAAAATTGCAGCGAAATGCAGGAAGATCTGCAGCGGATAGGCACTTGGTGCAGGGAGTGGCAACAGACCCTTAACATAGTCAAATGTAATGTACTGCGAATACATAGAAGGAAGGATCCTTTATTGTATGATTATATGATAGCGGAACAAACACTGGTAGCAGTTACTTCTGCAAAATTTCTGGGAGTATGCGTGCGGAACGATTTGAACAGGAATGATCATATAAAATTAATTGTTGGTAAGGAGGGTGCCAGGTTGGGATTCATTGGGAGAGTCCTTAGAAAATGTAGTCCATCAACAAAGGAGGTGGCTTACAAAACACTCGTTCGACCTATACTTGAGTATTGCTCATCAGTGTGATATCCGTACCAGGTCGGGTTGATGGGGGAGATAGAGAAGATCCAAGGAAGAGCGGCGCGTTTCGTCACAGGGTTATTTGGTAAGCGTGATAGCATTACGGAGATGTTTAGCAAACTCAAGTGGCAGACTCTGCAAGAGAGGCGCTCTGCATCGCGGTGTAGCTTGCTCGCCAGGTATCGAGAGGGTGCGTTTCTGGATGAGGTATCGAATATATTGCTTCTCCCTACTTATACCTCCCGAGGAGATCACGAATGTAAAATTAGAGAGATTCGAGTGCACACGGAGGCTTTCCGGCAGTCGTTCTTCCCACGAACCATACGCGACTGGAACAGGAAAGGGAGGTAATGACAGTGGTACGTAAAGTGCCCTCCGCCACGCACCGTTGGGTGGCTTGCGGAGTATAAATGTAGATGTAGATGTAGTTGTGAATGACAATCTGCACTCTAAGATGAGTGGCAGTTCGCACTCTAAGACATTCTGAAGAATCATGATGGATACTTTAGAAAGGTCGAGACGACACAAAAACGGCAGTTCAAAAATTTCTATGAAGATTTATTACACCCTGGAAAAATAAATCGGCATAAGAAAACCATGACATGCTTTCGAAAAACAGATTTTTCCATCTTATGTGGCATCTAGTATGAGACCAAACGCAAATACCAACAATAGGAAGTCATCTGAATATTGTTGAAACTACAGCAGTAATCCTGGAGGACATTATAACATTAGTTCATGATGTGGACACATATCACCCTTCAGACATGTTCTTGGGTAAAGTTGAAAGTGATATCCAGAGTCACTGAAATTATTTCTTACAGTGGTGATTTGCCCAAAACAGACAGGAGACCATTAGAAGCTAAAAACTACAATCAATTGCCTTCATATTCTTTTATTTCAGCTGCAAAGCCAACATCCTTCGTTTCTAATATACAGCTTGGTCTTGAGAATATGATACATAAAAAATGTGGATCAAGAGGTCTTGTGGATGTGCTATCACGTTTTGAATTAACCCCTGAATGATATAACAGAAAGAAACCGTGTGGTGTTACGAGGAAAAGAGAATAACCACAACACATAATAAACGTTTGAAAAGGCCTGTAGAAACACATGACAGCAACTAAGATATAAATGGTACCCTATACCTGGATCAGAATAACAAAGTGATTGACAGCGAAGCACAGTTGTGCGTTGAAGGGGTTGATGTTAGATCGCCGGTGTGCGCACGCACTATGGCTGTGGCAAGGAATGCTGTGTGGTTTCTTACTGGACTGGTTTCTCAGGCCGCCTTTTAAAGTGCACTACTGAGTTTGCGTTACAGAAGCTTGATATCCTCGTATCTTAAGACACGAACTCCTGTCTGTAAAATGATACTCTGTTCCTATTATTTGTATCTCTCAACAAATGTGACAGGAAGCACACTGTCTTTTACAGTAATCAGAAGGAATCATGCACAGTTGTCATATTCAATACGAAGGGGTGTTAAAATGGATCTGCATGCTTCATGTAAATACAATAACTAAGAACATGAAAATAATTTAAACTTCTTGAACACTTACCAGTCACTGTACTGAGTATGTAATGTGTCATACTTGTGCAGAGGAGTGTTCATTAATAATGAGATGAGGTTTACTGCGCAAATGCAGTACTCAGCATTCAGTCCAAAAAAAAAAAAAAAAAAAAAAAAAGGACGAATTATGGCAAAGGGTAAAGCCACTTAGTTCAGAATCACTTTTTTCCTCGGCACTGTCGTTATCTGAGGACTGGTCAATGGAAGAGTCACTGGAATTGCCAGAGTCACACTGTAATTATATTTTCAATATTAGTTTCTACACTTACTTCATTTTTGCATGCTTTCTTAACAACTGCTTCTGTGTTGTATACAACATTCCTCTACTTTCCTGGCGTTATTTGTGCCACTGTTTCCTCTAACAGACTTTGAATTTCTGCCCCATGAAGCTTTTCTTATTTGTTGCCACGCAATGTTTAATTTGCGTTCAAATCATTTCGATGGCGTTGAAGTGGTAGTGGTATTGCGTAAGCCTATGAACCCCGTGGCCATGCTCTTTGGCTACATCATCCGCAACATACTGTTGAAACTTTAGCTTACTTTTTTCCACAGTTTCTATGAGCTACGCTTTAAATATATCGTCCCGAATTTTCCCATTCTGACATTTCAACTATTCAACAATGTCGAGTTTATCGTGGCAATCGCTGGGACGTTATCGTTAATAACTGAATGGTATGGGGCATTTACCCATTATAATGACAGACGACCAATATAATCTTTCAAAAATTTGCCCCTTGAACCACTTGAGAAAATTACCGTGGTTCACCTCCTCGTGGAAGTCGCTTGTTTTCCTCGATTTGTTAACCAGGTACGAAACCAGATGCAGTTCTGGCATGCAAGACAATAAATCTTGCGGCCTTTCTTTCATTCTGACGGAATAACCGGAGTTTATCCATGCTCGTCGAGGCACACAATAATTCAAACGACACTTCAACCATATATGTGAAAAATCGACAACGCCACACTACTATCTACCTCATTCCATTTCAATTTTGCGTCCAATAATTTCATTTTATTTTATTTTTTGCGCCGACAACCGAGGGCTCTAACACCCGTTAACAACAATGTCTGCTGCCACTGAATAACACTGCTTCGCGAAGAGTAATCCACGGCCTGTTTATAATTGATGTTCTTTTCTCCCCTAATATCCATGTATGTGACAACGAACAGCATCTTGTGGGAAACAGTCCAAGGTCGTTATTCGTGGTTCTGTCCTCGTCTTCTTACCAGGTGTCCGCTGTTTGTATGAATCCCTTCTTGCTTAGTATTTCTGTTAACGAATTTTGACGACGGAATTTTTGTGTATCTTCAAAGCGTCTGCATTTATTGCGACTACCTTCGTTAGAGGCAATATAATTTCACCATTCTCTCTCTCCTTCTCGATGTAGTCCCAATCTGAGCACACAAACTCATGTTTCTCACCACGCAGAACATGAGCAAATCATTGAACATTCCGTTCAGCAGCAACATTTTCTTGCACACTTCCACTACAAGCTTCCATATTCTGTAGCACAAAATAAACTCAGAGAAAACAAAGCACACAACGAAACAGACCACAACTGTTCGCTTTACTTGCCGAGAGCATCGTTTCCACTGGCTAAAGTGGCCGCAATTTACAGTAGCAGAGAGATTTGACAATGATGAACAGAATAGGAGGCGCAGCCAAATGCACTCTCTTGATTGGCTGTTGCAATGGTAGCAGCCCTTTAACACCTAGACATCAATCGCTTTGTTATTCTGATCCAGGTACAACATAGCCGATAGCTACAAACAAACGAGTTGGACAAGGGCGCTTGCAGCATTTCACCCACACTTTTTAACATTTATTTCGATGACGCAGTTAAGAAATGGGGGGAGATTTTTAAATGGGGAATTAAGATTAACAGGTGCTCCCACTTGAGCTGCTTTTCAATGCAGACGACGCCACACTACTGCCATAGAATGGATTTTTTTTTACTTCGTTTCGTTGATGTGAATGACGAGCTTCGGTTTTTTGCGGAGGAGTTTGCATGTGGTAGATTTAGTTTTTTATTTTTGTTGTTGTACACAATTTGTCTATTTTGATGTATTTCATTGTTGTATTACATTGTTTTGCGTTACGTATGGTTTTGTCAGCTGCTGTGCGGAATACAAATTTTGCAGCTGTTGCTCTTTTTGCCTTTCCCAGCACTTGTATCACTATGATTTTTTCGAGTCTATACTAGCACTACTAAAGGCGGAGAGACCGACACACATAAAATTTGTATCCCGTACTTCAGCTGACGTATACAGGTCAACTGAAATACGGCTTACTAGTGCTAGCTAGACGAAAAAAGCGATATATGTAACACTGATGTGATTTATCTATATAAGTCAACTGAAGAGCAGGATACAAATGTTACGTATCGCGCTGTTTTTCGCCTTCGGTAGCTGTACAGCCCACGTCACCTTGGATGGCGCCAAAGCGCATAGGTACGGAGCGGAAAGGCAGCGAGGGGGGGGGGGGGGGGGGGGGATGTGAACTGCGCATGTGCGGCAGCAGAGAGTGCTGCGAATAACAGTCAGGCTCGTTTGCAAATGGTACATCATATTATACGTTAAAATCTATGAGGGGGATAATAAATATTAAAACCAATTTCGATTTTATTTTTATTTATTTATTTATTTCGAGTTCTGTATATCTATATGAGAATATATCTCTGGATACAGAACGGGTCAAAATTTTACAAATTATTGTCGTGAGAGAAATATTAATTCACGTCATTAATTCTCGCCCATTACTCCACAGATATACTCTGCATGACGTCGGGAGGCGATAACAGCTGACACAACTTTGTGAAAACGTGAAGTACAATTTTTCTCAAAACGACATTCAAACTGTTTGAAATAAATATCATTTACTGTGATTTGAACTGCATTATAAGTAAAAATTTAATACACAATAAAATTAACTTCAAGCAAAAACCGAAATCATTATATTTGCTTGACAACTGCCTCTGCTCAATAGAATTTTTAAAAATGTGTAACGTGTGTGTGTGTGTGTGTGTGTGTGTGTAATCACTGCGTGTAAAAAAGAATTAGTGGTAGAAGACTAATGAAAACGACTGTCGTGAAAATTGTCAGTAAGTTGTCATATTTTTCGTTGTTAAGGGCATTATGAGTGTAAACTAACATGTTCGATATTACAGTGAGAGACCGCATTTATAATCCATTGAACAAGAAAACAATTAACCGTCATCTGCGAATAACTCCAGGGAATCTTACCGATAACATCGAAAACCACGAATATCTCGACAAGTAACAGTTACTGTCATTTTAGGGCTTTATCCAGTTCGCGCCTTGAATACGGCAGGGGTTTAAAGCATGGTGGAGAAGCTGAACTTTTCCTTGTGTCAGTATGTTGAACATTATACTCTGCATAATTAAAAGGATACAAAGTCCTAATCAAGAAGGCGAGGAAGTTCTCCTTATTGTGTACGCAACTGATATCTTGACAAATACATTTTTTAAACCACGAGTCTTTAAAACTAAGAAATATTATTACTTTGTTCCAAAGTCTCCATTGTAATACCACCGTCACTTCTATTTGAATCTGTTTCCGAACAATCTGATTTTAAATTTACGATGATAGGTTCAAGGTTTATATCCATCATCACTTCCCTGTCAAATTCTTCTTTCTGAAGCTTTTCAGTAGGTCACACAGTCTGTGCCCACACTACAGGTGGGATGTTGTATGCTGCCTCATTGTCTATTGCCTCATGCACAAGCGATTCACTGTATGTTATCTTGAATTTTTTTTCTCCTACATAGCCTTAAAACCCTTTGCCCAAATTAATTCCATGGGGCTACAGTGACAGTGACACGTGGATAAACGCAAAACTGTGTTATCCCATTCACGTGCAAGGAAGTCAAGTTTGTACATTCTGTTACGTGACTTATACAGTATAAATTAACAAGCTGCAGGAGATCAATACGAGACTGATTTATATGGTGCTTGATATTTTTATTTTTAAGCTGGAGAAAAATATCCGCTTTTCTGGTGTTTGTACTCGATTTTTTCTCTATAAGATTTGAATTATAACTGGCAATGGCCGACTTTGAAGCAAGGTATGACAAGAAATGTGAATCACGTCACGAAACTGACAGCGTTCATTGCCGAATGGTAATACTGCTGTTTTTCTTGCGTGTAAATACAAGTTTATTCTCAGAAATAAAACCAGAAGAAGAGTCAGCATACAGAATAATTATCTGAGAACCATCACTCATTTTCCAACAGATCTTCTTGGAATGTTTCATCAAGGTAATACACTGTTGAACTAGGGCCTACCTCCTTCTCTTGTATCGTGAATCTTTATATGGGATATACTCTCCTGGAAATTGAAATAAGAACACCGTGAATTCATTGTCCCAGGAAGGGGAAACTTTATTGACACATTCCTGGGGTCAGATACATCACATGATCACACTGACAGAACCACAGGCACATAGACACAGGCAACAGAGCATGCACAATGTCGGCACTAGTACAGTGTATATCCACCTTTCGCAGCAATGCAGGCTGCTATTCTCGCATGGAGACGATCGTAGAGATGCTGGATGTAGTCCTGTGGAACGGCTTGCCATGCCATTTCCACCTGGCGCCTCAGTTGGACCAGCGTTCGTGCTGGACGTGCAGACCGCGTGAGACGACGCTTCCTCCAGTCCCAAACATGCTCAATGGGGGACAGATCCGGAGATCTTGCTGGCCAGGGTAGTTGACTTACACCTTCTAGAGCACGTTGGGTGGCACGGGATACATGCGGACGTGCATTGTCCTGTTGGAACAGCAAGTTCCCTTGCCGGTCTAGGAATGGTAGAACGATGGGTTCGATGACGGTTTGGATGTACCGTGCACTATTCAGTGTCCCCTCGACGATCACCAGTGGTGTACGGCCAGTGTAGGAGATCGCTCCCCACACCATGATGCCGGGTGTTGGCCCTGTGTGCCTCGGTCGTATGCAGTCCTGATTGTGGCGCTCACCTGCACGGCGCCAAACACGCATACGACCATCATTGGCACCAAGGCAGAAGCGACTCTCATCGCTGAAGACGACACGTCTCCATTCGTCCCTCCATTCACGCCTGTCGCGACACCACTGGAGGCGGGCTGCACGATGTTGGGGCGTGAGCGGAAGACGGCCTAACGGCGTGCGGGACCGTAGCCCAGCTTCATGGAGACGGTTGCGAATGGTCCTCGCCGATACCCCAGGAGCAACCGTGTACCTAATTTGCTGGGAAGTGGCGGTGCGGTCCCCTACGGCACTGCGTAGGATCCTACGGTCTTGGCGTGCATCCGTGCGTCGCTGCGGTCCGGTTCCAGGGCGACGGGCACGTGCACCTTCCGCCGACCACTGGCGACAACACCGATGTACTGTGGAGACCTCACGCCCCACGTGTTGAGCAATTCGGCGGTACGTCCACCCGGCCTCCCGCATGCCCACTATACGCCCTCGCTCAAAGTCCGTCAACTGCACATACGGTTCACGTCCACGCTGTCGCGGCATGCTACCAGTGTTAAAGACTGCGATGGAGCTCCGTATGCCACGGCAAACTGGCTGACACTGACGGCGGCGGTGCACAAATGCTGCGCAGCTAGCGCCATTCGACGGCCAACACCGCAGGTCCTGGTGTGTCCGCTGTGCCGTGCGTGTGATCATTGCTTGTACAGCCCCCTCGCAGTGTCCGGAGCAAGTATGGTGGGTCTGACACACCGGTGTCAATGTGTTCTTTTTTCCATTTCCAGGAGTGTAGTTCATGTTGCACCTAGGTCACTTCTTTGTACTAAAAACTCTCTTCTTAACATATCTGGAACCTACGTCCTTTATAACTCCTTACCACGGCGAAGCGCTTACCATTGAAGCCTGCATAATTGTAACACGTTTTTGTTATGTCAGGCATTCATCATCCACATGGAGCAATTTAAAACATCGTTGTTAAAACTATCCATTTGTGTTACAGGTTCCTTGCGATTTCGATGCTTTCCAGGCGACACGAAACGAACTGTTTCTACGGTTCCTACAACTCTGACACTTACCTTTACAGTTCTCTTGGCCGACACCACATGGTTCTGGAGTCCATTCTTGTGTTTTCCAATGTCAACAGTAGGAGACCTGCTTTTAAATTCACGTTTGGAAAAGTTATAAGTGCGGTATATAATGTGCCTCGCCTCGTTGTGGGGCACTTAACATTTATTGTCGTTGCCTGACTTTTTTATGTTTGTGTTGTTGTTGTTGTGGTCTTCAGTCCTGAGACTGGTTTGATGCAGCTCTCCATGCAACTCTATCCTGTGCAAGCTTCTTCATCTTCCAGTACCTACTGCAACCTACATCCTTCTGAATCTGCTTAGTGCATTCATTTCTTGGTCTCCCTCTACGATTTTTACCCTCCACGCTGCCCTCCAGTACTAAATTGGTGATCCCTTGATGCCTCAGAACATGTCCTACCAACTGGTCCCTTCTTCTTGTCAAGTTGTGCCACAAACTCCTCTTCTCCCCAATTCTGTTCAATACCTCCTCATTAGTTATGTGATCTACCCATCTAATCTTCAGCATTCTTCTGTAGCGCCATATTTCGAAAGCTTCTATTCTCTTCTTGTCCAAACTATTTATTGTCCATGTTTCTCTTCCATACATGGCTACACTCCATACAAATACTTTCAGAAACGATTTCCTGACACTTAAATCTGTACTCCATGTTAACAAATTTCTCTTCTTCAGAAACGCTTTCCTTGCCATTGCCAGTCTACATTTTGTATCCTCTCTACTTCGACCATCATCAGTTATTTTGCTCCCCAAATAGCAAAACTCCTTTACTACTTTAAGTGTCTCATTTCCTTATCTAATTCCCTCAGCATCACCTGACTTAATTCGACTACATTCCATTATCCTTGTTTAGCTTTTGTTGGTGTTCATCTTATATCCTCCTTTCAAGACACTGTCCATTCCGTTCAACAGCTCTTCCAAGTCCTTTGCTGTCTCTGACAGAATTACAATGTCATCGGCGAACCTCAAAGTTTTTATTTCTTCTCCATGGATTTTAATACCTACTCCGAATTTTTCTTTTGTTTCCTTTACAGCTTGCTCAATATACAGATTGAAAACATCGGGGAGAGGCTACAACCCTCTCTCACTCCCTTCCAAACCGCTGCTTCCCTTTCATGTCCCTCGACTCTTATAACTGCCATCTGGTTTCTGTACAAATTTTAAATAGCCTTTCGCTCCCTGTATTTTACCCCTGCCACCCTTAGAATTTGAAAGAGAGTATTCCAGACAACATTGTCAAAAGCTTTCTCTAAGGCTACAAATGCTAGAAAAGTTTTTAATCACACTTAACCCTTTCAGGGGCCAAATAAAAGAAAATTAATTTTGAATTATTCCTTGTTTTTATTGTATTAATTTTCATACAGTGAGACAGAAAAATGTAAAAATTAAATGAAATATACATAAACTGAACATATACAGGGTGGTTTCAAGTGGAGCCACTGCCCGCTAAATGTCATCACTTTTGATAATACAATAAAAAGCAGTTCCTTTCTGCAGATAAGCATAAGGCTACCTGGCAGTGACTACATGCCCATCTGCTTCTGTGGGGTTCTTTCTTTGTGCTGCAGTGCACACAGCGCCTTGAGGTTCCACGTTTTGGCTTCTTTTTACCAACATTAGTGAGGAAATGTAGTCATCTCATGGGGAACAACAGTTTTGAATTTTTTTGCAGATGGTTCTGACGGTGTACTGGGATGGCCAGGACTATCTCTGAAGACATTACTGCCTACCAGGCTTGAGGCAACACGTCTTCGAAAATCCTTTAGCGCTTGCTTCGCTGTTGGATTACATAATCGAAACAATAAATGCATTTCCAATAGAAATATCAACTATATATAATATCAACTATATATAATATCAACTATAAATAATCTTAGCCACCACCTTTGTGATTTCCTGTCTATTGCATAAAAACTGTTCATCATTATCTGCCTTATTGACACATCCCATATTTGCATTATATGATTTCACTATTTTTGGGGAAGGTACCTTTGTGATTTTTCCACCCTTTTCTTTACGGCTGCCTTCTTCAACACATACAGGCGAATCAATTGTAGACAGCAACATGACTACATGTTTGTCTTTCCATTTGATGCAGGCAGTGCCATCAGAATGAACTGACCAAACTCTCCTCTTTTAGCGTAGGAAATCCTTTTCTGTGTGATCTAATTGTTCCACAGGCAAAAAGTCCATCATCTTTTAGCTTCTGTAAAAGTGAGACACTGGTAAAAAAATTGTCAAAGTATATGTGGTATCCCTTTCCTTCCAAGCCTTTACACATATCTCTCACAATTCTCTCTCCTAAGGATTTTTCCACTATGCCTTCAACTTTTCCAGTATAGATATGAAAATAACAAATACACTCCTGGAAATTGAAATAAGAACACCGTGAATTCATTGTCCCAGGAAGGGGAAACTTTATTGACACATTCCTGGGGTCAGATACATCACATGATCACACTGACAGAACCACAGGCACATAGACACAGGCAACAGAGCATGCACAATGTCGGCACTAGTACAATGTATATCCACCTTTCACAGCAATGCAGGCTGCTATTCTCCCATGGAGACGATCGTAGAGATGCTGGATGTAGTCCTGTGGAACGGCTTGCCATGCCATTTCCACCTGGCGCCTCAGTTGGACCAGCGTTCGTGCTGGACGTGCAGACCGCGTGAGACGACGCTTCATCCAGTCCCAAACATGCTCAATGGGGGACAGATCCGGAGATCTTGCTGGCCAGGGTAGTTGACTTACACCTTCTAGAGCACGTTGGGTGGCACGGGATACATGCGGACGTGCATTGTCCTGTTGGAACAGCAAGTTCCCTTGCCGGTCTAGGAATGGTAGAACGATGGGTTCGATGACGGTTTGGATGTACCGTGCACTATTCAGTGTCCCCTCGACGATCACCAGTGGTGTACGGCCAGTGTAGGAGATCGCTCCCCACACCATGATGCCGGGTGTTGGCCCTGTGTGCCTCGGTCGTATGCAGTCCTGATTGTGGCGCTCACCTGCACGGCGCCAAACACGCATACGACCATCATTGGCACCAAGGCAGAAGCGACTCTCATCGCTGAAGACGACACGTCTCCATTCGTCCCTCCATTCACGCCTGTCGCGACACCACTGGAGGCGGGCTGCACGATGTTGGGGCGTGAGTGGAAGACGGCCTAACGGTGTGCGGGACCGTAGCCCAGCTTCATGGAGACGGTTGCGAATGGTCCTCGCCGATACCCCAGGAGCAACCGTGTACCTAATTTGCTGGGAAGTGGCGGTGCGGTCCCCTACGGCACTGCGTAGGATCCTACGGTCTTGGCGTGCATCCGTGCGTCGCTGCGGTCCGGTCCCAGGTCGACGGGCACGTGCACCTTCCGCCGACCACTGGCGACAACATCGATGTACTGTGGAGACCTCACGCCCCACGTGTTGAGCAATTCGGCGGTACGTCCACCCGGCCTCCCGAATGCCCACTATACGCCCTCGCTCAAAGTCCGTCAACTGCACATACGGTTCACGTCCACGCTGTCGCGGCATGCTACCAGTGTTAAAGACTGCGATGGAGCTCCGTATGCCACGGCAAACTGGCTGACACTGACGGCGGCGGTGCACAAATGCTGCGCAGCTAGCGCCATTCGACGGCCAACACCGCGGTTCCTGGTGTGTCCGCTGTGCCGTGCGTGTGATCATTGCTTGTACAGCCCTCTTGCAGTGTCCGGAGCAAGTATGGTGGGTCTGACACACCGGTGTCAATGTGTTCTTTTTTCCATTTCCAGGAGTGTATATCCAAGCTTATCAGCTCTGACCCAGATTTTGTATCCCCTCTTGATTGGCTTTTGGGGCATATATTGTTTGAATGCAATTCGTCCTTTGAACTTCACCATGCATTCATCTATAGCTTGCTCCTTAGTAGGTGCATAGAATTCTTTTAAGTTTATCAGTATCTGATTGGTTAGTGGACGGATTTTATATAATTTAACATAATTTCTGCTCTCCCTTGAAGGCATAACAGCGTTGTCATTAATGTCAATATGTGTCAAAATCCAGCTGAACCTTTTTACCAACATTAGTGAGGAAATGTACTCATCTCGAAGTTCCTTATGGGATGACCAGCAATCACGATAATAACAAGGTTTCTTGATTTCCATTAGAATGTTTATAGCCAAAAATACTTTTAGTTTTGCTTTAGAAAGAGGCCTGAAATTGCCACCTTTCTGTGTTGCGTACAGGTTAGACTGGAAAACTATGTGTTCTAACGTAGTGTCACAAAACAGACAAAAAAAATCTACTGGTTGCATACCTTCACTGTCATTATTAAGTTTTCCTCGTACACCAGCTTCCTCTGAAAAAATTTGCGGCAAAGTTCATTGCACTGACGTCCTTTCTCCATGAAAAATTGGCAATGGAAGACAGTGGCAAATCGTCATTAGTGCTGAAACTGCCATCACTGTCATTGTCAAAATGGTCCTCACTCTCACTTTCCGAAATAATTTGAGATAAAACAGGTGTTTGCATTCGCATATGCATATCACTGTCTTCAGCTAGCACATCACTTTCACTGTCACTGCTAGTGTCAATCTGTGAGTCGGGATCTGAAGGAATATCTGCGAAAAGGCACTCCAGAATTTCCTCATCCTTCAGTCTGTGAGAATACATCACGTGAAACTGGAAAAAAAATTCGTCATACCTATTAATGCTGCTGTTACAGGAGCAGTGGTTTCAAATGGAACCACCACAACATTCACGGAAATAATTGCATTATTTTGGTTATTATTGTAGTACATATAGTATTAATGTAAACAGAACAGTATTCTGCATTTAATACATGCGTAAAAGTTACCTAAGACAGAAGAATACAGTCACAATTTGAGAAAAAGACGTTCGCGCACAGCGTACAAAAATGGCTATCCAACATGCCTCACTACTTTCTAATATTTACAGATTTTGAAGCGGTTTCAGTGACAGCCGCTACAGGGCAGCACCAACTAGGCTGCTGAATGGTGTCCCCAAATGTAGTCACTGCCCTTTTGCCACAAAATCAGAAAAATGTAGGTGGTTTCAAATGGAACCACTTCCCCTGAAAGGGTTAAACATTTACAAGATGTAGGGAAGCAGCCTACTCACGCCATAGTAAATTCACATCAGTCTTTCCATTGTGTGCCAGCCAGTCCTTTGTAACTAGCTCTGACGTCATAAATGTTGCGCAATACTTTAAAAATCAAATAAATAACCTAAAATGTTTCTAGCATGTCAGGAGTAATACTAAATCAACATGTGTTGAATATCAGTTCAATAACTTTAACCATTTTCGAAATTTGAACGTTTTTCTGTAAAAATCATTGGCGCAACAGAAAAGAGCTAGAGACTTAAAAATTGATAATTAGATTCCTTTTTCATAATTATTTAATAGAATCAGTCTTCTGGATCTCACAATTTAAGATTTTAGTTGAAATTCAATATTTTCTGGTTTTTGTCTTAAAACTTAAGGAAGCAAGATAGATTAAGTAGGCTAATAAATAAGGCTAGGATGTTTATATTTAAGTAGGTTGGAGATCCGCTATAACTATGAAGATGTGAGAAGTTTCATTTGAATATCTATAAAACTATAGCGATAGCGTATCTCCAAAGGGCCAGTTCAGAGCTCGTCTACTGCGTGCAGTGTAATTAAATTAATTCTCTCGCCCAAAATATTTAACTTAGCCACGTCAAAATTTTATTATCAATACTTACCTGGGTGCTGAATGCACATTTAAATTAAGAGCTTCATCGGCCATCAGCAAGAGAAGCTATGATTTATTAGGTAACTTAAAGTGGTGCATTACTAGCCCAGCGGCTAGTCGGGAGAGCCGATTTGATCAGGCGTTCCCTTAGCGTCCGCACCGCGGTTTTATATATAAGAACGCTGCGCGAGGAAGAAAGGCCCCAGTTCTCTCCAGACGCATCTGTGTCGGGAGTCGCGTCGCGTCGCGTCGGTATCATTGCTACAAACAGCCTCGGATGCCGTATTAAGTTACTCGAGATACGCGTAACCATGAAATCATTTTCGAGTGAAGTGTTAATTCTGGGTTGACTTTAATTATCGATCTTCAGTTTGCGTATGGTCGTATTTTCACGTGCCGCCGCGGGACAAACATTCTACCATTAGTTAGCGTGGCGTTTGATGAACCTTATCATCAAATTATGGCGAGCATTCATTTAAACATTTAATTTGGACATTTATAGTTGCATCAGCGCATTAGACTCTGAACTGCTCTGTTAGTTAGATTGTGTGGATTCTTTTGTTTTCATCTGTGACTTGCAGAATACAGAACGTTTTTTTTTTTTCACGACCGTTTTTGATTATAAATCCAGGACAATCTCCTAATTCCTCAGAGCTATAAGCTGTAACTATAAGTGTATTCTCAGATAAAGTGGGCACTAGGAATTCTAATTACAGGCTTCACGTTTTGCTTATCACTTTCTGGTTGCCAAAATTGCAGTTAGAGAGCCAGTGTTGAGAAGGGCAAAAGACAGCATAAATAGTAGGAACATTTTAAGAACAATAATTCCACCCACAAAGACACACATTCACAGCTATACTGCTGCAAAAAAAAAAAAAAAAAAAAAAATTATAGTTGAACGAACAACTCAGTTGTCGCGAAGTGCGACAACAGTGCAGCATGTAGGAGCGAGTATCTCGCTCTCTAGCTGTAACCACAGTCTAACATAACAGTCACGACACTTCGCCTCGATTTTGTTGCCTACAACGCCAGCAGCGCCCCAAGCGGCTGGTAAGTTGAACTGTGAGTTCGGCGCGATCGTGAAAGCGAATAGTGATTGATTATTTTGATTTATACGACAGTTTATACCATGGGGAGCGTTTGTAGCGCAATAAATTGCAGCAACAACAGGAAGACGACACCACAGCTGTCTCTTTTTAGGTTTCCTAAGGGTCCTGAGAGGTATATACGATCATGTTACTAAACTGTATCGTCAGGATTCACTTGCAAACTATATGTGTATAAATAATGAATGTATCGTTTTAGGAGCAGAAAATGGCTTGTTAATAGCAGACGAGAAGACCTTATGAATAAAGACCCAGTTTACCCGTATAATAATATTAGGTTTTGTCCGCTACATTTCGAAGAAAACCAGTTCATGAACGCAGACAATAACAAACTCGTGTGGAATGCAGTACCCACACCGTTTGACATCCTAAATAAGCCACCTCAACTGACGATGAAGAGGAAACTGCCACAAAGATTCGACAGTCAATCTAAAGCTGTAAAACAGTCGTATGACACAGAAGCAGCCAGTTCAGCTCTCCATGTATCAGTGCCAGATTCGTGCGAATCGTCACCACAGACGTGCTTTGACGATAAAGTGGTTAGATTAAGTGCAGCTGTTCATGTCTTACAAAAGCGTGTGAAGTGTCAGAATGTGCAGATCGAGCGAAACTATTATGGGACAAGCAAAGTGCCTACACACAGATTGTTTGAAAATTATTCAAATATTTGGTTTTTCGTGAAATGTAATGTAATCAGCACATTATAATGTTTTCAGCACGTTTCTGCCACTATTTGGCAGTTGCTTTACCCACTTTGAATAATATAAAGATTAAGGTCGTACTTGTGGCAACAGGCAACAATGACACACACAGTAGGCCTACAGAACGATAAACGAGCTGTCGATCGCTTTTGCATGTAGAGCTACATGTCTGTGCTTCTTACATGTGAATCTGTGTGTTTATATTCTTTTGATATCAACGTGGTAAGCTGCAATTCTGTCCAATGTCACAAGTGTTTCTTCACGAATGTGTTGTAGCTTGCCACTCTATTCATGGTTTTTGTCCATACTTGCGCTTATTTTAGAATCATTAATAGAAACATATATGCCTTCCGATACTAAACAAACTCTTGGAGGCAAGAAAATAACTCAAATAATTCGGAAATTACGTAGGAAATGGATGTAAACAAACATTATGCTTACAACGCGTCTGACGTTCACCTTACCTGCCGCTTGGAGCGCTAGTGTCGCTCCATCTGTCAAACGGCAACAACTTTTACAGCAGTGAGTGTCGCGACTGTTATGCTAGACTGTGCTGTAACTCTCTGCTAGCCGCTCGAAAAGGGAATGAGTATTATTGGCCGCCAGTACCTACTGGAGGGGATGCGCAGAACAGCTGAAAATTGGGTCGCTTTTTTACATGACGCGAACAATAGTATCCTATTCTTCAGTTGACCTACACAGGTCAATTGAAGTACAGAATATGCATGTTATAAATGTCGTTATATCCCATTCGCTAATACTAGTATTCTATTCTTCAGTTGACCTATATAGCTCAGCTAAAGAATGGGATATAAATTTCACTGCTGTTGGTTTTCTTGTCGTCGCTAGCAAGACTGATTCGCTGTTGCAATGGTAGCAGCCCTATAAACACCTAGGCTTCAATCGCGTTGTTATTCTGTTCCAGGTACAATACAGCCGATAGCTACAAACAAACGAGTCGGACAAGGATGCATGCAGCATTTCACCCACACTTTTTAACATTTATTTCGATGACGCAGTTAGGAAATGGGAGGATATTTTTAGATGGGGAATGAAGACAAACAAGTACTCCCAATTAAACCGTCTTTTCAATGCAGACGACGCCATACTGCTGGCATTGAAAGAAGATGACCTACAAAGGGGAATACATTTATTGGGAGATTCGTGAAAGGGCATTTGGTGATTTCAGAAAAGAAAAAATCAGTGGTTTTTAAATGAAAACATCCACCGACTGTGAATAACGATAGAGCAGCTCAAATATTTTAACCTTTCAGGCTCTGACACATGATTTATGAATATGACGAGTACACAGAGAAGAAATTAGTAAAGTTTGGAATCGCATACGAGCGAGAGAGACTAGGTTGACCTAGTTAGGTCAATTGAAGTACAGGATACAAACTTTATGTGTGACATCTTCTTCCGCATTCGCGTAGTTGAAGTAACGTCCGTCGATTTCCTTGTTTTCGTTAGCAGTAGTATCCTATTCTTCAGTTGACCTATATAGGTCTGGATCCTTTACAGAGAGACGACTGGAGACAAAGGTGCCGACAAATGTTTCTTTTCATATTAGCAAAATAACTCTCCTCTGTGTATGTACAATCGAGAAAGGGATCTGTTCATACATTCATTCATGGGATACAAATATTGTGTATGTAGATCTTTCCGGCTTCGGTAGTATTACCATCTACGTAAGAACAGACTATTAGTGGTAGCAGAGGCGAAAGAAACAACACCTGTAAAATTTGTATCCTGTACTTCAGTTGACCTATATAGTTCAACTGAACAATAGGATACTAATGATAACGAAACCGAGAAATCGACGTACGTTAAATTTGTATCCCGTACTGCAGTTAACATATAAAGTCGAGATACAACTCATATATACAAGTGAGGTATTCTATGCTAGCGCTACTGCATCCCTTTTTTTCCTTTATTTTTTTATAGAAGTACTAGGACTCAAACAAGCAAATCCTTAACATTATGGTCGAAATATTACTGGTCGTGATACATGTCTACCAATTGTTTTCTCTCCTATATTCCTTTGTTTATGAACACTCCCCTCAGCTGTTAAATCTGTAAAATCTGTGTAGCAAATCATCTCTGGCAAATTCTGACGTCATTGGTCAAAGCCGACGGGTTGTATCCCGTTCTTCAGTAGTCCCGGATGAAATGATGAGGACAACACAACACCCAGTCCAAGAGTGGAGAAAATCTCAAACCCGGCCGGGAATCGAACCCGGGCCCGGTGCATGGTAGGCAAGCGCGTTACCACTCAGCTAAGCAGGGGGGCTATTTAGTGAAAAAATTGACATACTTTAGTTGCTGTTCTCTGTCAATACTCTATTGTGCTATGTAGAAGTTTAGCGCTCCTCATTATTATGGCGCGCCAATGTTTTCGTTCTGATGAATAATTACGGAGTTTACCAAAAGAAGATTCTGAAGGAGAAGATATTTTTGAATGCGATGAGTTGAATGATAAAGATGACATAGATTATAAAGATGACAAGGATTATAAAGATGACACGGAATACAAGCATCACGAAACAGAACAAGGTGACTCATCAGAGTTGGAAGATGAATATTCGGAACCTGTACGACATACGAATAATACATTGCTTACACGTTCGATTCCAGTGGCACCACAAATTCCTACTCGCAGCCGAGGAAAGAAACGGGAAAAATCGCATTCATGTGAGCAACCGAAATCTGGAAGTGCAGAGATGCAGCCACGGAACAGTGTGGGCTCGAATTGCACCGGAGCATGCGCCTGGAAGATTAGGGCGTCGCAATGTGCTGATAGAAAGTCCTGGGTAAGCGTGTAACGCTAAGAAACTTATAGTTGCAGGCAGTTATTTGAGTTCATGGTAACTGTTGATAGACAATAACATTCTACAGAACATAAAAAAACTTTACGGAAATTAGAGCCAGAGAACTTCTCCAGGATGACAGATGGATACTTGATATTGCCCAATTAGAAGCTGCCATAGCCGTAATGTATCCCTCTGAAATGTCTGGTCTCAAGGGTGAAGCCCGACATTTCTTCTCGCACTATGGGAGGAAATAAGCTCATAGAAGTCATGCGAATTTTAAGATTTTTGACGATAAGCACACTTGTGCCGAAAGACTCCAAGATCGAAGGCTTCGCAGCAGTTACCCCAGGCTGGAACTCATTTGTAGCTAAAGGTATCCAGAACTATAAGCCAGGTGCATTTATAACCGTAGATGAGGAACTGTATCCATCCAAAGCTCGGTGTCGCTATATACAATACATGAGTAATAAACCAGATAAATTTGGTTTGAAATTCTGGCTTGCAGCAGATACCAGTAGTAAGTAGTTGGTGAATGGATTTCCTTACTTTGGTAAACAAAGTGAAAGACCTATTAATATACCTGTTGCATAGCATGTTGTTACACAAGTCACGCAACCTTACACTTCGAAAGGAAGAAATGTGCCGTGTGGCAATTTCTTCACAAATAGACATCTTGCAGAGCAACTGTAGCGGAAGAACACAACTATGGTGGGTACACTGAAGAAAACCTGAAGAGAAGTTTCCACATCAGTGAAGTCTGCTACCGGATCTTTGTATGATACTTTTTTATGCAAATCTGGTGACAATATTTACTTCCTGTCAGGGGAATACCAAGAAATATATTCTTCTATTGAGCACAATGCCCCAGTCCATTGCAGTGGACGAATAAACACAGAAGAAACTCCCTGAAACTGCGAGCTTCTACAATTCTACAAAATTTGGAGTTGACATCTGGACCAGTTGTCTCGTCTGAACACTGTCAAGTTTGGCTGGCGTAGATGACCTTAGCAACCGTTTTTCACCGTCCTATGTTTTGCTGAAATCAACATCTGGATCCTTTCCAGAGAGACGACTGGAGACAAAGCTAGCCGAAGAATGTTTCTTTTCAAATTGGCAGAACAACTCTCCTCTGTGTATGTACAATCGATGAAGGGACCTGTTCATACATTCATTCCGATCACTGAAATACGTAATGTACCAGTATGGTAGACCTGCCAGATAAGAGGATGCAAAAGTTCGAACAAAATTAAAAATCTGTGTGTGCAGTGCCACAAATTCGTATGTGGTCCATGTGCTGGAAGTGTGTGCAAAGCGTTTCGACAAATATGGTGACTGTGATTGGCAGCCCCGGATCTGTGATACGTAGGTTGAGACAAAATAGCGGCAACACTGCTGTGGAATTTGCAATGGAATCTACTGTTAACGCTGATAGCACACGTTATTGACATACCAACCTTACCTCCGAGCAAATGGACTCGACCGTCCCATGTCACCGGCGTGTGCACAATCGAGAGAAACACAGTCACTTGCGAGCGAGCGGTTCTACGTAACGGTGTCACTATGTTTTTGAAACAGGAACAACGGAGTTGGATCAAGTCTGAATGTGCCAGAGGTCGTGCAGCATGTCAGTGTCATCGAGGTCTTCAAGAGGCGTGCATGGAATCGGCATTGCCGTACAGAACAGTGGCACGTTGGGTAAAAGCCTTCAACGAAGGTCGGCAAACTGTGGCAGACATGCATCGGGCAGGTCGTCCTAGCGTCTCTGAAGAAGAAGTGCATGCTGTTGCCGCCCTAGTGGACAGTGATCGACGCCATACGATTCGTGAGCTCGCCCACGAAACTGGATTAGCGTATACGACTGTACTTCGCATCCTCAAGGAACGCCTGGGCATGTGAAAAATTGCATCACGATGGGTTCCGCTTGACTTGGCGGAAATGCAGAAATGGATGCGTTACGACTCCGCTCAGACACACTTGGAGCGCTATGAGCGCGAAGGAGAGGCTTTTTTAAGCCGTATCGTAACACTGGATGATAAACGGGCCACATCGTACGAGTGGCAACTGAAACGTCAGTCCAACGAATGGCGTCATGATGGGTCACCGCGAAAGTCCAAAATGCGTCAGAGCCCCAGTATGGTGAAAGTTATGGTGTTATCCTAACGCATTACCTTCCTCCACGACAGACCGTCAATGAACAGTATTACTGTTCGTTTTTGGAGCATCACCTGCGTTTAGCTTTGCGAAAAAACCGGCGACACTTTCTACGCAACCCACCCATCATTTTGCACGACAATGCGCAGGCGCATACAGCGCAAGCTGCGGCTGCTCTGTTCGATCGACGGGAATGGGAAGTACTGTACCATCCACCATACTCGCCGGACTTCAGTCCTTGTGACTTTGATTTGGTTCCGAAGATGAAGGAACCACTTCATGACATTTGCTTCAGAACTGTTCCAGAGATTCGACAGGCAGCAGACCGCTCTGTTCGCAACATCAACAGAACAGGCCCCGCCAACGGTATACTACGCTTTCTACATCGCTGACAACGGGTTCTACACATCGCTGGTGACTACTTTGAAGAACAGTAACAGGTGCAAACATATAACTCTTTTGTATCGATTGTGAATAAATAGTTGCCACTATTTAAGCTCAAACCCTAGTATTTCCGGATCGGACCAAAAACTTGATAGTGGCGTCGAGCGTTTGAGATAGGTCGTAAAAAATTTAAAGAAATCGATTTTTCAAAAATATGTTCGTTTTGTGGCGCACATCTTTCTGAAGTGTTTGATCTATATTTAGGACATATATGTCCGAGGAAATGTAAGCCAGTTATTCGGTCTGAAGTGTGCCAAAATGCGGTGCCATGCCTCTACACACAGATTCTTCTATAGCATGTTACTGTATTTCGTTCTGTGGAACCCAAATGGGTATATTTTGTAATGGAAGCCATCAAATCTATTTGAGGACACTGGAAATTAAAACGTCCTGTGGTGCCTCTCCTGCTCCCAGTCGGCCGGTTTGACATCCTACCCCCCTTAAAAATACAATTAATACTGGGTGGCATCATTTGTGACGAAAAGAATAAGAACTTTTCAGAAAATCCGCAATCTTTATTGCATATTAGCTAATAAATTCATCTTTTGTATATCATAAAATTAAATATCGGAAACATAAAACCAGCAAGACAAGAGACAAGCAACACACTACACATTTCTTCAGTTCTGTAGATCCCAGCATTTTTTCCTCTCTAATCTTACAACAGCTTTACACGACGTGCTTTCCTTCCTACGAAAGAATCTATTACCTCATCAAAGATCATCAACTGTTTTTCTACATGAAAAATCAAAATGTCGTCGTCTAATACTGAAAAAGCTGTTAATACGAATACGTACCTCCAAAAACTGGTGTGGTTTCTCGATTTGATTACTTGTATTTTGTCCTTTCTAATATTGTAGCAATTGTAACACATGCCAACAAAGCGAGAATGTTTTATCGCAAATGATCATTTTCATGTACTTCATTTACATAAATAACAGGACAGAACATGATTTGCGAAGTGCCAACATCATATACCTATTAGGCCTAATACAAGCAAATAGTTTTGTGTTAGGAAATAGTTTCACATTTCATTCATACGTTCCAGTTTCTGAAGCACAAGATCGAAAATTAGTAGTACGAAATTTTTATGTAAATTTGAAATCTTCATATTCTTTCATATATTCTGTGTGATGTGATGTTTCTTCTCTTTCTTCGTTCTAATAGACAATCTTGTCGTCATTACTTCTGTAACTATTCCATCCATTGTCAAAACTTATTCTGTGGTTAACGTCACTAACCCTGCCAGAATCACAGGTTCAGTTATCACGTATTTATTCTCCTGTTAGGCGTTATTATGTGTTCGTACAACACGTTTTCCACACTATTCCGAGAATAGAACTTAATGCGGCTACTAACCAGGGAGTTTACAACTGGTAGTGCAGCGATCTGGCAAAGACTTTCTGTCTAAATTTCATTTTCTTGGATACACCGAGAAGTTAGTATATTATCTTTCTTACCTCTCAGTACTGTTAGTCGTTTATTTTCACGCTGTTAGTCTGAATCTATGGATTTCGCTAATAATTACAACCACACTGATCATTCACACACGCAATCAACCACGTAAACAAACAGCAATTAGAATTCAACCGTTCGGGTTCATTCAGCTGAGATCGTAGAGCACCCTCCTCTTTTATCTGCAGGAAAGTTTTTTATTTCTAGATGCGATGGGAATTCCTCTGGCATAGACAGCATGTGCACTATGCACGCATTCAAAAATCAGTTTACGATTCGTTCAGAAATCTATGTAGAATGTGTTTAGAAACGTTCAAAAACAAATGAATGATCGAAAGAGCAACGTGCGCTGGATGCCAGGTGCTTTGTGAAACAAGATTTTTTTTCTTCAAGAACATGAATCTTGCGCCCCCTTAAATTGCTGCCCGGGGCTGATATCCCGATCCCCTCCCCCTATTCCTGCATACGGGCATGCGGATTGGAAAGATGCCACAGAGTGAAAAAAATGTTATTTTCTCGTTATTGTTACAGTAATTTGTATCCATTTTTCTTTATTTTTGTACTAACTATATGGTTATGACATGTGTGGGGCTTTAACTGAGTACAAGCCATACAGACAGAAAAATATTCTATAATAATACATTTGCATTTGTAAGTTTACATTGATTTTGTAATTACAATGTATTCTTGACTTCGTTATTTTTAATTTAATTAAATATATTTTCTACAGAAACTTTTAAGCATAACGTATTTAAAATATAAGCATAACGCACTGCTGACCTATAGAGACAACGTACTGAAGTAACTGAAGAAGTAAAACTGAAAACAAAGAAGAAAAAATTTCACCAGTCAAAATGACTGGTAGCGGTCCATCTAGTTATTTTGCTAATGCCGGTCATCCTAGTGTTAAACTAAGTGTGTGTGTGTGTGTGTGTGTGTGTGTGTGTGTGTGTGTATGAAGCAAATCGTTTAAACGGCATTATTTAATTTAATTAATATTTACTATGGCGCATCTTCAAAAAAATGGTTCAAATGGCTCTGAGCACAATGGATCAATATTTGTGACATCGTCAAGGTATGATATTCCTAACCAGATTTAATAATTCCTGAAGCAGTTTGTGAAGTGTTCCAAAGGAAAGTGCGCCAGTAAGGCTGGTGCAGTTTACAGTCCATGGTGCAATGAAAAAACGTAATTGTTTAAATATCCCATGCTAGTTCCTGTGTCATCTGTAGAGCAATCTACAGCTCTCTCTCTCTCTCTCTCTCTCTCTCTCTCTCTCTCTCCCTCTCTGTGTGTAGATTTAGTTCCGATCATTTTTAAAGTGTATTTCGTGTCAGCCTGTTACGACAATAGTTTTGTGACAGCGTCAATTTGTGTGTTTGCGAAATAGCTACTACCTCTGTCTTATATCCCATACATTACGGAAATGTAATTGGAAATTACTAATTTATTAACTTCAGAAGTATGTCTGGATCGATCCCCAGTGAGGTACTTGTTTTGGAAGGAAGGCGTCTCTCGCGTGCGCTGGTATCCGATTGGTCGGTTCATGCGTACAGATCACTTGGGATGGCAGAGGACGCTGACAGAATGTGCACCTTTAGCGCGGTTCTTCACGGAGCTGTGGAGCAGCCGACAGCGGTGAGGCGAGCCTGCTGACGTTTCCAAGTGCCTCCGGCGCGCGTGGTGAGACGCAAGTGAGTTTTTCAGATATGTGTGAGCCATCTACGACAGTGTAGTTACATGTTTCTTTATGCGATCGAAATGAAAAAGCGCCGCATATGTTTAAACAATCCACACACTGCAATCAATTCCCTGAAAAATTCCTTAAAGAGAAAATATTTCATACACCACCTTGTATCCCATAAATTGTGTTAATCAAAAATATTCAAAAAATGTCTAAATTTTTTAAATAAAATTCCATACACTGCAATCAGTTTCCGCGAATCAATATTTCCAGTAGTCAGGGGCAAGGAAAACTGAAGGATATCGATTTAATTAATCAGTGGTAAGGGGGAAGCTATTCTAATAATCTGAAGCAGCTCGTGAATACCGAAAGTGTCACAGTTGACCATTTGCCGCCAATTTTTTCAATCAGTTTAATTAATTAATCAAATAATGTGATATCAGAAGTGGTGCTAGGTTCTTGAGGGGGGCGGGGAGTGTGAGGTGAGGGGAGGTGGAGGTTGAGGGCGGGGGGGGGGGGACAGAGGTGACAAGGAAAACCACTTAATCGATCAGTAGGTTGAGGACAGATTATCCCCAGTGGGTGATGATCTTCTAAGCAAAACAGTAGGTTAAGGACCTGTCACTCAAAAGAGAACAATAGGTTTACTCCTGAATGTAAACTTGGCATTGATGTAGGCAACCTGCACTGACAAACTGTCCTGTTGATCTGTTTGTCCTACTACTGTTTTGTTTAGATGTGACATTTCTGTTCATTTACATTAAGGTTTACTGGAACACTTCGTGTTTACATTAGTAGTAAATTACCCAATAAGTGTTATGTTTAACATTGCCTGGCCATTCAATTTGTGAATTGGATGTTATGAGTTTACTGCATGGGCACACTGAATACAGGGCTGCACTCAAGCACCACACATGATAAATAGCTGAGTTATCCAACTATTGCTGCTGTTTATGGTCACATCGCTGTATTGTGCTCCATAGCTATCAGCATATGACACATTAACGTAGTGTGTGACATATTTTACAGTACTGAAAGGTAGGTATACCATCACTATGACTGCAAAAAGTTACCAAAGATCCCCATTTTTCATATTGGTGTAGAGAATATATTCTCGAGATTTGAAGAATACCTAGATTTGATGTTTAGGATCTCAATGAATGCCATAGGTAATATTGCAGCATCAAAGTGGAAAATCTGTTGTGTATCTAGCTTCATCTCATAGTATTTAGAAATAATAATATTTAGAAAGAAAACAAAATAATGCCATAATCATTGTAAAATGTTTAGAAAAAAGTTAAATATGTTCCTTCTAAGTATGGTCTTCTAAAATAAACTATTATTTCATTTACTGTTTCAGTTGCTTTGTCACTCTTTGGTGCATATTGATGCCACTGAACATTGGTTTCCACTGAGAGGACGTATTACTACCATACTCACATTTTAGAAGTTTATTTCTAATCCTTTGTTGAATACCAACACTTTAGAGCACGTATCAATCTTCAAGGGGAGTAAGACTAGACATTCAAAATTCTATCATTTCTGTGAGCCACAGAAGGGGATCTGCTATGCTTTCTGCCTATAATTTGGCATTATAACAAAAACTATATCTTCTTCTTTGATAGTAAAGCTTTTTTACGATGGCTTATTCTAGGGGACATCAACTCTTTTTCCCCAATGTGTGTAGCCTCATCTGCCTACTGACAAAAATCTTCATTTTCACTAACTTTATTACAATCGATTCACAGCTTATATACTCAAACAAATCGATCCGTATTCTGGAAATGTGATCTTCAAAAATGTTATCTTCTGTATCAAATTGGAAATGAGGGATAGCTCAAAATTCATGGCGCAAAATATTATTATTTTTGGAAGAGATCTGAAGTTTTTAGAGCTTGTCACAAATAGTACAAAAATTTGAGTTAATTTTTACTAATATTTGTAATGTTCAGCTCTACAGACTCAGCAAATGCTTGGACATTAACAGCAGTTTTTTAATGACAATATGATTTTTGAATGAGGCCTACAAATTTTCGACATTAATCATACCTCAGTTTTTCATGGGTATTAAACATGCCAAGAAAATTAATTCCAAGGATAAACATATCTAAAAATAACAAATTTGCAAATACTAGTGGAGAAATGTAGTTCTTGATGACAGAAATTCGATAGCTAAATTATTTCATAGATAATGCAACAAATGACAAAATACAAAAGCCTTGAAAATTTATATTTTGTTGTTGTTACAGTCGACTGATAGTTCTGCTTCTCTCAGAAATTTGATTAATTGAATATTGTGTTTTAGTGAATTTTAATGAACTATGTTGATATCAGTATCTACAAGTATAAAGTTTGATTATAGTTTCATTAAAAATGTGGTTGCAGGAATAACTATGGGAGGGGAGGGCTCAAGTTTCCACCCTCTCTCCACATTAAGGACGACACTGTTGTAAACTGGAAACATGTAAGGTTTGTCTATAAAGTTCGGGTTGGTAATGCATATCACAAATGGCAAGAAACTTTATGTATATTCAGATGAAGATTTATAAATTAGCTGATTTAAGGTCCAATGCAATTTATGTCTCTCATCTGGACAATCTATTTATTTAGGAAATTTGGTGACGCTGTGTTTGTGTGTGGTACGCTTACAAAATCTCTCTCTCTCTATTCGTTTAGTCGGTTCCGACTCTTCGTGACCCCATGAACCAAATCACACCACTTTTTCCTGTCTTGCACTTTCTCCCGTAGACCTTCCAGGTTGGAACACATTGTTTCTGTAATGCCATCAATCCATCTCATCCTCTGACGTCCTCTTCTTCTAGTTCCTTCAATCTTCCCCAGCATTAATGTTTTTTCCAGCGAGGCGTGCCTTCGCATTGTGTGTCCAAAGTAGGTCAGCTTTTGTTTTAACATTAGACCTTCCAGGGAGAAATCTGGATTAATTTGCTCCAATATTGATCTGTTGGTTCTCTTTGCAGTCCATGACACATGATACATATATTACAAAATATAGAGTGAGAATTTCACCTGAAGATGTAATCAGGTCTCCAAATTGAATCCTTATTTTTCGATTAAGAGACATGCCTGTATAAATAAAATTATATGATGGGTTGAAAGTTCTGAAAGAAGTAAGTATGTAAGTTCTTTTCATAATTAGGATGAAATCATGCTGAAGAGGAACTAGTTATTTTGATATATTTGTTTCATCTATAGATATTCTATGTTGAGGTGGATACTGTTAAACTATGATGATGTTGCAGTTAAGTTTTAGGTAAATGTGAGTTAAAGTACTGATCATGAAGTACTTTGGATTATTATGAGGTAATATTGTGATCAAATGTTAGGCTTCTTCATGGATTACTGTAATGTCATAGGGCTCTCTGCATATTATAAATAAGGATGTTGATGCTGTATTTAGTAAGATTATGAGTTATTGTCAACAGTGTAGAGTGGAATGTGATACTGAAGTAAAGGTATAATACATATTAAATATAAGGGACTGTATTCAGTGGAATGTGATACTGCAGTAAAGGTTAGAGAATAATACACATTAAATATAAGGGACTGTATTCATTGAGTCTTGTTTCATTTATCACAGAGAAGTAAAAATAGTTTGTGAGAGCAACTGATATTACAGTCAGTGAAACAATGAAATATCTTGTGGTATCCATGTAAGCATTACTTTTGTGATGAGAAACAGTTGCAATACAACATTTAAATTGACATCTAAATAAAAATGGTAAGTATATAGGATAATAATGGTGATTAAACGATGTTGCTACCTATAATTGGGAAACAGTTGAAAACAGTTTGGAAACAAATGCTGATAGCAGAAATGTTAACTCTAACGGAAAATGAAGTAAAGGGATAAGAGACTTTGGCTGCTGTGAAATAAATTAAATGATGGCATTATACATCTGTTAATTAACGTTTTTATGGCTTGTTATGGCTCAAAACTGAAGAAGATTCTTGTTTTTAAAACATAAATAGCAGTTGTGAGGTCATGTACTTGAGTTTTTTGTAACTTGCTTTTATATTATGAATAATTTACACCTACCTGTCTTTCCTAGAAGTAGTCTTACATACACATTTTCTTGAAATCATTTTATTACAAATCACATTACTGTGATAATTTGAGATTTGTCAGATTTGATATCATGATGATGACTGATGATATTCCATATGTTTGATGCTCATGGCTACTTCTATATTACTTTACCTGCATGTTTAGATGTAATAACTTTTTCACGTATTACAGATATCAATGACAATGTATTTCATGTTTTCAATCTGTATGTATGTTTGTATCATAATTTGGCAGTAAACTAAGGTTGATCAATCTTGAAAATATGCTAAATTTATATATGAATGTACAACTGTTATTAACTTTTACATTTAGATGTGTACCACAGTTCATTTTACTATGTGTGGATACAGTTTTCAAGCTTACAATATTCAGAGACTGTATTTATCTGAAAAACTATTGTAAAACCATTTTGCTGCTCTTGAAAGATTCATAATTTTGAATTTATGATTGATAATCATGTAATAAATGAAATATCTTATAAGGACTATGATTTATCTTCAGAATTTTAAGTGAAAGATCATGTAAATTTATTTTAGAAACATGAAAATATCTGTGTAACAGTATCTTGACACCTTCATTTTACTAACTGATTAATGTATTTATATGTTTAGATCTATCCATCCTAGCACAAGAGATGTTAGATCCCAGATTTTTTTTAAATTTATGTGTTAAGAGATCCAGATTCAGTACTAATGTATGGTCTAACAAACTCTTAGATTGTTCAGTACACACTGAATGAGGAAATGTCTCAGAACAGAAAGGGGGTCAAAAAGCAGATTGTGTTCTGATTGACAGTTATGGAATGAAAAGAGTCTGTGAGGAATGGAAACGGAATCAGGAAAGTATAACAAAATCAAGGTCTATAATTTTAAGAAAAATAATTTGTTCATTATTCATTTATACATAAATTTTGCTGAGAACACAGCCACTGATATGTTTCTAGGTACGCTTTAACAACTGAAGACTCATGATTGTTCGATTTGGCCAGTATCTACTATTTCACATAATTTATCCACTTCTTCTACTCAGTATTTTCAAATAAACAGGAACTGACTCATAATAAGTTATGTGCAGAATTGTGAGTGATAAGTATAATGTAACTGCCAATGTAGTGTAATCTTGGAGAATACAATACACACAACTAATATAGCACACAGTACACATGCATATACCACTTTCATTAATTATCTTTGTGTTTAAGTTTTGCAACAATATTTTTCAATTTTGATTACAGCTTTGCAATTTTCTTTCATTTACACTCATTATTCTGTAAATGTCGATCAATAATAAGCATATGAAAAGCAATGTATTGTTAATGAGATATGACTCATGTTGTTCCACAACAATCTAATTTAATCAAAGTATGAAAACATTAATTAATTTTGAATTTATGATTGATAATCATGTAATAAATGAAATAACTTAAAAGGACTATGATTTCTCTTCAGAAATTTTATCCTAAAATTATGCTTGAAGTTGCAATGTACTCATCGCATTGTTGCGATCTCATCTACATGGTTTTTGTGTATTGTGTTCGTCGCATCTTAACATAATTTCATTGAAAATATAATTTTAATCCTTCATTTCAGCAAGCTAAGCTGCCTTTGTATTGTCTCCATCCTTAAGCTGAGTATGCACACCTTGGCTTCAGGCAAAACCCCTCATCCACCACTTAGTCACCAGCCTACCTGCATTCCTCAATCAGTTTCTGAGCTGCTTCGAGCTGTGAAAACAGTCACTACTGCCTCTTGCTCCATGAGCTTCTCATAATGAGCTGAGATGAGATGAATAGTTCTGGCGATTTTGCAGTATAGTCCACAGTTTCTGTTAAGTTACATCAAATGGTTCAAATGGCTCTGAGCACTATGGGACTCAACTGCTGTGGTCAGAAGTCCCCTAGAACTTAGAACTACTTAAACCTAACTAACCTAAGGACAGCACACAACACCCAGCCATCACGAGGCAGAGAAAATCCCTGACCCCGCCGGGAATCGAACCCGGGAACCCGGGTGTGGGAAGCGAGAACGCTACCGCATGACCACGAGATGCGGGCTAAGTTACGTCATAACTAACTTTTATTATGTGAAAATATAGGTTGTGATAAATATAGAACTCTCTACATGAAGCATTAACCGGATGTAGATTAAGAGATTCCACTCGATCTTAGACTGATGACAGGAGCAGATAATTAAACAGAATTATGTCACTACTTACAAGTGCACATGTCTGGCACGCAGACCTCAAGATCACAAAAAAGTGGATCAATCGTTATGTTAAACAAAATCTATATTGCCAATGTTTCTTATGTAAGTTATTTAAAAAATCATGATTTTATGTAAGTTTGATTTCAAACTTGATATTTTTCTTTAGGGGTATGAGATATTATTATTTTTTCCTGGAAAACTATAGTCTCATTCAGAAAGAACAATTTTTAACGTTTTACTTATTTGTTTAGAGTTCCTGCACACAGGACTCAGAAATGCAGAATTAAAAAAATACCTTTTACGAGCTTTCTAAAACACTCTAATTTTTATGTATTTCAATGAAACTTAGAGTAAAATATGGAAAATTTTATTTCCAAAAGAAAAAACAAAAAACATTGATCTGGAAGATTGTAAATAGCAGTTATCCAAAGAGTATATATCCATATGCAATTTCGTTTTCATAGGCCAAAACAAGCGAAAAATGAGAAATATTTCGTATCTAAAAATCATCATGGCCACACCACAGCAGAACAAATTTTAATTGTTACTTCTAAGTACTGCTATCATAGCAATGGGAGGATTAATTTACTCAAGATTAAAATTTGCAGAAGCAAATATTGTGCTCAGTTGTGAATATGTCACAAGGAAAGTCCGCCTGGTACTTAGATAACAGGAAAGGTGGGAAATATAGGTGGGGGTTATGTATATGACGTTCAATGTATATGTGGCTGGACGAGTGAAGCAGAGGTAGTAATATACACTGCTGAGACAAAACACACTGTCCACCACGAAACTGGAAGCCATATAGGGGCGTTGTGGTCAAATTACATGGTAAGGAAAGTATAGAAACACGGATAGACGAATGGGGTCTCGTTCTAGCGACGATACGAACTGCAAATGAGAAAATTCACTGACATAAGCGACATGTACAAAATGCAGAGTCTCATGGCTCAACACCTCAAACGACCATCTGGGTACAGGTGACGGTGATAGACTTCGTGTGTTACTATCACGAACATCATGAATCTGGGTGAAGAATGTTCAAACCACGAGTGAACAAAAGGGTTTTGGACGTTCACGCCTCATCACAGAACGTGGAGGCTGGAAGCTTTGTTGCGCTTTGAAGTGGGACAACAGGCGATCTGTGAACGATATGACAACAGAGCACATTAATTATGTAGACACAAGTATTTCAAACCACACCATTCAAGGCAAGTTCATGAACACGAGTCTTCACAGCAGACAATCCCTATACGTTCCCTTGTTCAGCCAACAGCATCGTCAATTACGACTGCAGTGGACATGGAGTCACTGAGATTTAATCGTGGATCAGTGAAAATGTGTGGCCGAATGAATAACATGTCTTGTTACATCAGGTTGTGTCCAAATAGGCTGTCATCCAGGTGAACTATTTCTAGAAACAGGCACTCCGCAATGCTATGGGACAGTATTTTTCTATGGGGCTTGCATAGGATCTCTGGTAGTAATCGAAAACTTCATGACAGCTGTGGAATACGTGAACAGTATTGTGGACCATTTCATATTTTATGTCTTCCCCAACAGTGATTCCGTCTTCCAGCAGGATAACTGTTCGAATCACAGGGCCAGAATAGTGCTACAGAGCTTTGAGGAACATTTATCCACTCACACTGACATCTTGGATACCACATTCACCTGATCTGAACCCAATGGAAGACGTCAGGGGCGCTATCAGGTGCTGGTTCTTGCTCGCGCATCACCTGCCCGTTATTTATAGGAATTCCTTGACCTGTACGTAGAAATTTGGTAATCCATACTTCCCGAGAGCTACCAAGGACTTGACGAATCCATATCAAGCGTTCCAAAGGTGGACTAGAACAATACTAAGCAGCCGGATATAATGCTTTGGCTCTTCAAACCATTGGGAAGTACATACAGCCGGTAACTTCATTGTGGGGCAAATAACTACACGTGATATTTTTTATTGGCGTGGTATAACTGCCGTCGTTTGAGCAGAAGCAGTATGTGAGAGAATGGTATATAATCCTAAATTCCGCTCTGGAAGGTTGTCTGAAGATTAGGTTTCATGTACACTTCAAGAGGGAAAAAAATAGTACATCCTTTTGGATGCTAATTCACTCAAGATTTGTTGTTGCAACAGTGCGTACGGTGTACTTGAAATTTACAGATCAATAGCAGAAACGGTTCTGATGTACCAGGTATCGACCCATGCAGAAACTCCTACGTTAGTATGTGGTATAGCCTCCATGGCCAACAGTGCTGGCGCTGACACTGGCATCAAGTCGATCGTACAGAAAGCGAATATTTTCCTGGGACACCTGTTCCCGTTACCTCCTACACATGTTCGGTTAGAGACAAGTCTGGAGATTGTGCTGGCCAGGAAAGTTGCTGCACGTTGAGTTTCATGGGCGGTGTGTGGGCGAGCATTATCCTTTTGGAACAATACATCACTTTCCTGTTGCAAGAACAGCGAAGGAAAGGCTCTAACAAAATTCTGCACATAATGAGCGCTGGTGAGCTTCCCTTCCAGAAACACCATAGGTGAACGAGAGTTGCAGCTTTTCGCACCACAGGCATAAGGCCTGGGATGCGGAAAGTTTATCTTGGACGAATGTACTCTAGGAAAGAGTGCTCAGCAGCTCTACATCGTACGTGCAAACGACTATCATTTACGTGCCGAGGAATTTTCTTTCATCACTGGAGACCACAGCGCGCCATTCTATCTTCTAAGTGTTCCTCTGATGACACCAGCTGGCGGTGGGCACATCAATGCTGTGGCTTGAGGGGGGAATATGGGCCAGAGGTGTGCATGCCCAAATCCCAATGCTAATATAATCGGTTCGCAACAGTTTATGTTCACACGTCTAGGTTCACAAGCCCTCTGACTTGTGCTATATGAGCCGTACAATTTACCACTGGTGCTCCTATAATATGACGATCCTGCCGGACGTCTGTGGTGTGTGGACTTCCAGAACCTCTTCTACAGATGTGAGAATGTTTACATGATCACTGAAAACAGCATTGTTGCACAACCGACGCAGCACGTTCAGTTTGTGTAACAAATCTCCGAAAGGACCATCCCATCACTCGGAAGCCCAAAGTTTGAACACTTTCAAACTCGCTCAGTTGGCTATGGGAAGCTCAAGTGTGTCTCCGCGGCATGGCTGCCTGCTTGCACCACAATGAGCCTTCGGGTTGTGAGCAGTGCCTATCACTAGGCACTGAGTAAATACTGGTGGCGCTCTGCTAGCTATGCCACTATGCTATCTGTTGGCGAACGACGTTGAAACCATTATCAGTACATCTACTATCCCTCAAGTGGCATACATTGTTATCGAATCAAAATCGACGTCTTCTTTCCAGGTGTGCTAATTTTCTTTTTCCGCCAGTGTATATATCAAGTCGGTGAAGAGTGGTTTAGCTCCTCTAAACTCCGCGATGTAATTCTGTTGTAATGGCACGCTAAACAGGTACAATAACCCCATCCTTCCCCCATCCCCATTCCCCCATCCCCCACCCTTCTCTTGGCCCCTGGACCCCATTTATTTTGCAATCCAAAGACGGCTGAGACTTAAATGACTTGATTTGGGAAACTAACATCTATCCTTTGCAAGCCCTTCGGTGGCAAAGGATAGATGTCCGCTTGATGTTCGGCAAAAGGTGTGGCACTAGTATCCTTCGCTGAGCAGATGTTGTGCTAGCTCACACCTGTATGTAAAAAAATGATCAACTTCCAGCCGTATTTACAAACTAATTTGTTATTTGATAGGAAAAATGACTCGTCCCACATCATTACGATTTATCGTACAAATGGCCCATGGAACACAAAGCTAACGAAGTAAGTAACACCTCCTTAACAAAATTTCTGAAGCGTTGAAGAGTGCGATAAAACACAGTAAGATAACATTTAGCATTTAACGGAGCTCAGGAAATGCACATGAAAAAGTCAAGGGGCAAAAATACACCCTTTAAGAAAGTAGTAAAAGTATCGATAAGACATTTCCTTACTACTAGCTGATCGCCATTCTTGGCAGCTACTTGAGACGCTAGCTATGACGTTATTTAAGAACACCAATATAGATAAAGCTGGGAGAAGGTTTCGAAGAATTCTCAAGGGTGGCTCATGGCTACCATTGGTATCCTAAGTGCCTATAACAAATGCTGTATATGTGAGAGATATGGAGACCTCGTTGACCAGCTCATATGGCCAATTTCTTCACTTCGGAAAAATTCATTAACCAGAACAACTCGATGTGGAAGAGGGTATCTTGACCCACAGTAACACTGAAGGACGATACGCGAGGTTGAAGTAACTCGTCTCTGTACCCTTGGAGGTTAACAGAATATGTCCAAATACGAGCGTTGACGTGAAGTTTCGTAAGCTCATCAAACATGATGTCTTTTCACAGCAGATCCCATCACCACCAAGATGACTTCGTCCACGATGTAGCTGTGATTGTACCGGCTACCAATTTGCATTCCATCATCATTATTTCCTCAAGTAGCTAAGAGGCGGTGGGGGCGGAAAATTGCGTATATAAAGAGCAGTAAATCTCCACATACTGAAGGTAGCTGCTCAGTGGTTCTCAATATACAATAGATAAGGCCGTTACCGCACTGGAATGAAAGGTTCACAAAACGCCTGGAACGTGGACCGACCACTAACTAAGTTTCATCTCACTCTCGTAGATGTTCAACAGTCGCTGATTGCTTTCAATTTTCCATGGGACCGACTTTTATAAGAGACAAATCACTTACAATACGTTTACAGAGATTGAAAATACTGCTTCAGTTGTAGGGTTCTTTTTATTTAGGACACAACCGGTTTCGGGCTCTTATATGCTCATCATCAACTGCGCTGAAAATAAACAAGAGTATTGCGGACGACTGCATGGATAAAGAAATACGCAGTGAACACCAGGACACTTAGCGTATGCGAGGGGGGAAGCAAACTGGTAAACCCGGATGGCAAAAGTACTGCCATCTGTTGACGGGAAGAAAAACGCGGGGCCGCTAGCCCAGCCGTTCAGTTTGAACTAATGATTTACATTCAAAATGAAAAAAAAAAACATTACATAGAAAACGATATGAAAAAAAGTTAGAAGTACATTATGAGTGGAAAGGAACATTATGAATAGGTTCAAATGGCTCTGAGCACTATGGTACTTAACTGCTGAGGTCATCAGTCCCCTAGATCTTAGAACTACTTAAACCTAACTAACCTAAGGACATCACACACATCCATGCCCGAGGCAGGATTCGAACCTGCGACCGTAGCGGTCGCGCGGTTCCAGACTGTAGCGCCTAGAACCGCTCGGCCACTCCGGCCGGCATTATGAACAGGGGCAGTACGGAACTGTGGTAAAACTGAATGGAAGCCGGCGACATGAAATTTATGTATAAACTGTAAAACACAATGAAAGCTTTTCCTTTTCCCTCAGTGACATGCAAGCTTTTAATTTGGTGGCGATGTATATGGTGACACATGTGCCACTCCTGTTAAAAAGCATCTCGCTACTGAACAAAATGGAAGGTAGCAAAACCTTACAGTCTACATTGTCAAAAACTACTATTCCCATTTATGGCTATCTGGCAGCAATAGCACTAAAGGGATACGTTAAAAGTGGATCAGTTTAAAACCTGGTAACTAAAGAGCCGAGAAATAAACGAGGCTTACTTAAGATAAGACGTGAGACAAATTTTTCATCATGGAAGACGAGTAAATTTTAAATTAGTGAGGACACAGATAATGACACAGAATAAAGCGCCATAGTTATAGGATAAAAATCGAAAAATATGCAAACTTCTATTAAAAGAGGGCATTGTTAAAAGAAGATTTTTACAGCTACATAAAATAGACTGAGTGGATTTTGCAGACCTCACTAATGGAGATAGGCATATGCTGGACAATCGCTAAGCCTAAGTAAAGGCCACAAAGTAATGGCGAAAAACACTGACCCAGTTAAGAAGTACACATGTATGACGCACAATAATCAGAAACCAGAAGAAGAAGGGAATGAGGCTGGACGCTGCTTCAAAAAAGAAAAATTATTCAGCAGGACTGCGTGCTTAAGCCCAATCTGCTCATTCAAAATGCTCGACGGATTACGGCTAATGCTGCGGATAATTTCTATTTCTTTTAAAATGTTTAAAACCGGGCCCTCACGCTGAATATGTAGACTGCTACAATTCGCGTTTATATCTGAAATCAAATGATTATGATCTTTCATGTGGTTAGTGAGAGCGTGTTTAGAAATGCTAAGATCCTGATGCTCTCTGAACCGTATGTTAAAGGAGTGGCCAGTTTGGCCTATGTTGGCGGAAAGACACTCACTGCACTGGATGCGATAGACGCCCAATTGCCCGCAGCGATTGTCTTCTCTGGTTTCGTGGTGCTTCAGTAGGCGCCCGACCCTAGGGGCGGTCTGAGGGGGGAGGGGAGGGCTCGGTGTAACAGGTGGGTATAATCCCCTATTTTCTAAGCCATTTGCCGATCCTGTCAAATATAACACCTACTTTTGGGATCCAGCAAAAAATTTTTAGAATGATCATTATTAGTAGGTGATATAGATGATGGTAGGTGTACCTCGAGAGGCTGAGTTATCAACAAGTAGCTGGATATAGTTGGCGAAACGCTCTCAGGTTACCAGCCATGTGGCAGTGTTAAAATATCACGACGTTTCGGCGAGTGTCATAATGATCATCTTCTGGCGAAGTGTCGAGATATGCGGATGCTGTGATATTTATACTAGCTGCAGCGCCCCCCCCCCCCCCTCCAACTCTCAAAGCGGCTACGGGCGACCGTGTACCTGCCAACTGGCAGGGAGGTGGGTGTAGGTGGGTTGAGGCTGCAGTGGCGGCGGTAGTGGATACTCCGTTCGCATCTCTGTGTGGGCATTCCGGCAGCGTCTTGCGAGTTGGACGGTGCTTGTCGCGCTCTCGTCACACTGCCGCTAACACCGGATTCCATGCCGTACTTACTTGGTAACCTTCATCTCTGTTGACGAGATTGTCATGATGTTTGTAGTGCCTGAGGGAACCCAACTGGTTTCGGTGATTGCAAACCTCTGCATGGAACACTCTGAGGAGGTGGCTCTTCAAATCGCTGTGCAGAAATCCTTGTTCTTCTTCCGCTATATGGACGAAACTTTTGTGATATGGGAACATGGAAAACAAGCTCTGGACGAGTTTCTCGACCACCTTAAGAGCATTCATCATAACATTGTTTTCACTATGGAAATAGAAGGCAATGATTTTCTCCCTTTCCTAGACACATTGGTAAGGAAGAAGGCAGATGGTACGGTAGGCCATTCAGTATACAGGGAGAGGGCCCATACAGACCTACACCTGCATGCTTCGAGCTGCCACCATCCAGCGCAACGGCAGACAGTGTTGAACCACCCTGGACGCACGTCATCTACGATCAAGAAAGCCTCCCGGACGAAATACATCACATGGAGGAAGTAATCCGCAAAAATAGGTACAGTGAAGCGCAGATTAGTAGGGCATTCAAGAAGACGGGTGATGCAGACAGCCAGTAAGAAGAAGAGGAAGACAAGAGACTCGCTTTCCTTTTGTATTGGGACCGCTTCCAACCATCGGCGAAGACGAAAGAATGGCTAGCCTCTGCGCAACAGCCGCTAAAACATGAACGTGCCGGGAATATACGAGGGCAGTTCAATAAGTAATGCAACACATTTTTTTCTGAAACAGGGGTTGTTTTATTCAGCATTGAAATACACCAGGTTATTCCCCAATCTTTTAGCTACACAACACTATTTTTCAACGTAATCTCCATTCAATGCTACGGCCTTACGCCACCTTGAAATGAGGGCCTGTATGCCTGCACGGTACCATTCCACTGGTCGATGTCGGAGCCAACGTCGTACTGCATCAATAACTTCTTCATCATCCGCGTAGTGCGTCCCACGGATTGCGTCCTTCATTGGGCCAAACATATGGAAATCCGACGGTGCGAGATCGGGGCTGTAGGGTGCACGAGGAAGAACAGTCCACTGTAGTTTTGTGAGCTCCTCTCGGGTGCGAAGACTTGTGTGAGGTCTTGCGTTGTCATGAAGAAGGAGAAGTTCGTTCAGATTTTTGTGCCTACGAACACGCTGAAGTCGTTTCTTCAATTTCTGAAGAGTAGCACAATACACTTCAGAGTTGATCGTTTGACCATGGGGAAGGACATCGAACAGAATAACCCCTTCAGCGTCCCAGAAGACTGTAACCATGACTTTACCGGCTGAGGGTATGGCTTTAAACTTTTTCTTGGTAGGGGAGTGGGTGTGGCGCCACTCCATTGATTGCCGTTTTGTTTCAGGTTCGAAGTGATGAACCCATGTTTCATCGCCTGTAACAATCTTTGACAAGAAATTGTCACCCTCAGCCACATGACGAGCAAGCAATTCCGCACAGATGGTTCTCCTTTGCTCTTTATGGTGTTCGGTTAGACAACGAGGGACCCAGCGGGAACAAACCTTTGAATATCCCAACTGGTGAACAATTGTGACAGCACTACCAACAGAGATGTCAAGTTGAGCACTGAGTTGTTTGATGGTGATCCGTCGATCATCTCGAACGAGTGTGTTCGCACGCTCCGCCATTGCAGGAGTCACAGCTGTGCACGGCCGGCCCGCACGCGGGAGATCAGGCAGTCTTGCTTGACCTTGCGGCGATGATGACACACGCTTTGCCCAACGACTCACCGTGCTTTTGTCCACTGCCAGATCACCGTAGACATTCTGCAAGCGCCTATGAATATCTGAGATGCCCTGGTTTTCCGCCAAAAGAAACTCGATCACTGCCCGTTGTTTGCAACGCACATCCGTTACAGACGCCATTTTAACAGCTCCGTACAGGGCTGCCACCTGTCGGAAGTCAATGAAACTATACGAGACGAAGCGGGAATGTTTGAAAATATTCCACAAGAAATTTCCGGTTTTTTCAACCAAAATTGGCCGAGAAAAAAAATGTGTTGCATTACTTATTGAACTGCCCTCGTACAACGTCGACTGCGAATGTGGCCCACAATACATTGGACAAACGCAGCTCTGTATTTCGAAACGCAGCGAGAAGCAGATCAGGCATATGCGACTGGGACAGACGGCTAAATCAGCAGACAACAAGGTGCTTTGCCGAGCAACAAGCTGTTGGGCCAGCACAATAAAGGAATTCACTGAAATACGGGTAACGACAATCTTGTCAACAGACACGAAGGATAACGACTAAGCGAGGCATAAAATTCGGCATGAGCGACAATACTACGAGAGCTCCTCAAGAACCGTCCAACTTGCAAGAAGCGACAGAATGCCCTCCGGGCGGGCAGTACATGGTGTCCCATAGGCAAGTGGAGGATGGCACTCCATTAGTATAAATAGCGCTGCATCCACATATCTCAACACTTCACCAGAAGATGATGAGTATGACACTCGTCGAAACGTCACTGTGTTTTAACACTGCCGCCTTGCTGGAAAACCGAGAGCTTTTGAGCAACATCACACACCGAGAGTGTTTACATTCGAATAAATTGGATATATCTCCTACTACTTTTTGGAGTTGCCTTACACAGAAATATTCATAAAATGTGACACTCGGACACGTATGTTAAAATAAGACCATTGAAGTAATTTTATGTTTTTTTTCTTCGCAGAACTATAAACTTAATTGTTTTGTGAGAGCAAATTAATAAAGTACTTACAAACGGCTCAATCGTACTGCTGTTGTTCTTCGAGAATGCCTTCCTGCCGTAATGCATAATGCTATCATAGTCATATTTTACTCCATAATTTGTTACCTCTTCGGGTGTCTGCTTCCAAAAATTTTTTTCTTTACCTGAAAATGTTGATGTGCACTTCATAACAAATTCAAGCATAGTTGATGTCATTTCTTACTCTATCACTTCCTATACCACGTGGCTGCCATCACTAAGTATTGTTAGCTGATTAAACTTATAGAGGGTAGAAAATAGAATAAATAGTGTAAGCTGAAAGGAGATTGTCTATGTAAAAACTGGACCCAGACAGTCGCATAGCGTCCATACTCGTATGGGGAAGACTTGCTGTTTTCAATAATCCCTGACTTTACTAGTCTAATTACATGAAAGAAATGAAGGTATCAGCCCAGAGTTAGCAGTTTAAGAAGGAAACCGTTCAGATTACCCATGAAATTGTCGCTATCCAGACACTCTGTGACCAAAACGGTACTGAAACAGAGGATGACAGACTAAAGGCCGAAATACTAAATGTCTTTTTCCACAGCTGTTTCACAGAGGAAGACTGCACTGTAGTTCCTTCTCTAGATTGTCGCACAGATGACAAAATGGTAGATATCGAAATAGACGACAGAGGGATAGAGAAACAATTAAAATCGCTCAAAAGAGGAAAGGCCGCTGGACCTGATGGGATACCAGTTCGATTTTACACAGAGTACACGAAGGAACTTGCCCCCTTCTTGCAGCGGTGTACCGTAGGTCTCTAGAAGAGCGTAGCGTTCCAAAGGATTGGAAAAGGGCACAGGTCATCCCCGTTTTCAAGAAGGAACGTCGAACAGATGTGCAGAACTATAGACCTATATCTCTAACGTCGATCAGTTGTAGAATTTTGGAACAATTATGTTCGAGTATAATGACTTTCCTGGACACTAGAAATCTACTCTGTAGGAATCAACATGGGTTTCGAAAAAGACGGTCGTGTGAAACCCAGCTCGCGCTATTCGTCCACGAGACTCAGAGGGCCATAGACACGGGTTCACAGGTAGATGCCGTGTTTCTTGACTTCCGCAAGGCGTTCGATACAGTTCCCCACAGTCGTTTAATGAACAAAGTAAGAGCATATGGACTATCAGACCAATTGTGTGATTGGATTGAAGAGTTCCTAGATAACAGAACGCAGTATGTCATTCTCAATGGAGAGAAGCCTTCCGAAGTAAGAGTGATTTCAGGTGTGCCGCAGGGGAGTGTCATAGGACTGTTACTATTCACAATATACATAAATGACCTTGTGGATGACATCGGAAGTTCACTGAGGCTTTTTGCAGATGATGCTGTGGTGTATCGAGAGGTTGTAACAATGGAAATTTGTACTGAAATGCAGGAGGATCTGCAGCGAATTGACGCATGGTGCAGGGAATGGCAATTGAATCTGAATGTAGGCAAGTGTAATGTGCTGCGAATACATAGAAAGATAGATCCCTTATCATTTAGCTACAAAATAGCAGGTCAGAAACTGGAAGCAGTTAATTCCATAAATTATCTGGGAGTACGCATTAGGAGTGATTTAAAATGGAATCATCATATAAAGTTGATCGTCGGTAAAGCAGATGCCAGACTGAGATTCATTGGAAGAATCCTAAGGAAATGCAATCCGAAAACAAAGGAAGTAGGTTACAGTACGCTTGTTCGCCGACTGCTTGAATACTGCTCAGCAGTGTGGGATCCGTACCAGATAGGTTTGATAGAAGAGATAGAGAAGATCCAACGGAGAGCAGCACGCTTCGTTACAGGATCATTTGGTAATCGCGAAAGCGTTACGGAGATGATAGATAAACTCCAGTGGAAGACTCTGCAGGAGAGACGCTCAGTAGCTCGGTACGGGCCTTTGTTTAAGTTTTGGGAACATACATTCACCGAAGAGTCAAGCAGTATATTGCTCCCTCCCACGTATATATCGCGAAGAGACCATGAGGATAAAATCAGAGAGATTAGAGCCCACACAGAAGCATACCGACAATCCTTCTTTCCACGAACAATACGAGACTGGAATAGAAGGGAGAACCGATAGAGGTACTCAGGGTACCCTCCGCCACACACCGTTAGGTGGCTTGCGGAGTATGGATGTAGATGTAGATGTAACCTTTTACCATAAATTGCGTGGTCTCACATCAGAAATAGCTACAAACTTGGGAAAGAGTGTTGTTATTTTATCCGAGAATTTCCGTCAGACATCGGCTCCTTCGAAATCTGATCCCAATGCTAATGAAATTTATACCCAGTAAGGGAAGGGGCATTCGGCAGACCGCATAAGACACGATAAACTCTAGGAAAGAGAGTGCTATTTAAATTTCTTTGGATAATGGCAACACATTAGTACTTTGCAAAGCTTTACTTAGCTTCGCAACCAGTGTTTTGGTAGCTCAGAACGCAATAATTATTACAGTATCATCAAAATTGACAATAACTTTTTCTTGGAACTCTTCCATTTGGTCCGTGTTTGCATAGAAAAATAATAATATCAAAAACTGAGTCCGCCTTGACGCAAAACACCTTTTTGTTAGTTTACTTATTTATTTTATCACAGCCGGCCGTTATGTTCGAGCGGTTCTAGGCGCTTCAGTCTGGAACCGTGCGACCGCTACGGTCGCAGGTTCGAATCCTGCCCCAGGCATGGATGTTTGTGATGTCCTTATGTTAGTTAGGTTTAAGTAGTTCTAAGTTCTAGGCGACTGATGACCTAAGATGTTGAGTCCCATAGTGCTCAGAGCCATTTGAACCATCTGCACCATATTTTCTAACACTAGTTTCGGCAACAAATATCACCATCATCAGTGGGTCTTTTAAATCTAAAACATACAGAAAACAGCACAGTTATACAAACACAGTAACACATTATTACACTTTCACTGTTCGTGTTTTGAAATATAGTTTTCTATGGATACTTTTATACTACCTTATTTATTGTATGTTATGGCATGTTTTTAAGAACTATTCTCGCTGTTTGCGACATATATGCTCTGCTTTTTTCTGTTGCCGTTTTTCTCAGCGTTCATCATGTCATCTGCAACTGTGTGAGCGGCTGTTATTACACAAATACTAAAAGGTGAACTCAGTATGTCAGCAATATACACTTGGGGTTGCGGTAGTGTTGTGGAATCCAGTTTTGATGTGTAGTGGGCTGTTAATTAGTTATTCGTGTACTCACGTTCGTTGGATGGCACGTAGCTGATTCTGTACACAGAAAAACAAAACTTTCGCACTTTGATTATGATCAAGAACATTACGGCATCTTGCTGTTCGCGTGTGTCGGGAGAGATGTATCGCATGTTGCGAGAAGGCTATGAAAACCGTAGCCGGAACGACGACTTCTGTTCCTTATTTGTATCTCTGTGTGATGGGGAAGTGGTTCTTTTGCGTTTGTGTGCTTTCTGTTCTGTGTCCCAGGTCAGTTTTATCAGAGCGATAAAGAGTGTGTTGTGGCAAAGTGTTGTGTTTTCGTTTATTACATTTTTCCCTTCCGCTATAGCCTTTTGTATGTAGTACTGGATACCAGCATAATATTACATTAACCCCACGATAAGAGTAAAGGACATTCGGAGGTTACAGCACACGAGGGGACTATTATGGGGTACAGTTCGAGAATTCACTTTATACTACCGGTAATGTTAAGTAGGTTGCACAAATAACTAGTCTACAAAACATAGCCAAGATGTTTATAACATTCCACACAATGTAATGTTCTGAAAGTTGAGTTGTTCAACAGACCATGGCAATGGTGCGTCGGTACAAAATTTACATATCTTCTGAATATTTCATAGATGATACCAGTACGTGAAAACGAACTTCAAATTATTTAAGAATAATTCTAATTAAAAATGAATGCCCTAGCCTGAATGGAGTTACACGATTAATATAAGCGTTTCAAGTGTATGTGTGTTGTGGAACAGTGACAGATATACGGTGTGTGCTCTACTGCAGCATGTCAAGATCTTGAGTTTTCACTTACAGCTTATGAACAGTCACTGTTAGCTTGGTTAATGGAAGTGAGGAATACCATTGTGTCCCTCGATCCTTAGGTATAACATATCCAAAGCCAGAGACAAAGCTCAGTTGTGTGAATTACTGTTGGCAGTAGCTGTAGACCCAACATCAGTCTGATCTGAACGTCTGCCTGAGAGTGGCACATAGATTGTATAGGAAAACTTGGGTTACACAGTAGGGAATGGACAGTTATTTCTGAGTAATTAGTCTTCTGACTGGTTCGATGGAGTCCGTCACGAATTCCTCTCTCGTGGGCATCTTTTTATCTCAGAGTACCACTTGCGCCCTACTTCCTCAATTACATTTTGGACGTATTCAAACATTTGCCTTCCTCTAAAACTTCCTCTAGCAGCATGGAAGTTATTCCCTGATGTTTTAACAAACATCCAGTCACCTTCTTTCTTCAAATTGTCAGTATCTTCCACGGGTGCCTTTCTTCGCCGAATCTGCAGGGAACTTCCATATTCCTTACTTTATCAGTCCCCCTAATTTTCAACAATTTTCATATGTAGTATTTCTGTTCTTTCGCTCAGTCCATGATTCACTACAATACAGTTTGTGATCCAAAAGAACATTCTCAAAAATTTCTTCCTTAGATTAAGGGTGATATCTAATACTACCAGACTTCTGGTGGTCTGGGATACCTTTCCGCCTGCGCTGATCTGCTCTTTATGTCATCCTTGCTACTATTTCGACTACTCTTTCTATTCGACACATCCTGCAGTTCCCCTGTCACTTTCGTTAAGGTTAACAATGTCATCAGTGAATCGCGTCGTTGGTATCCTCTAATCATGAATGTTAATCCCATTCTTGAATTTAAATTTTATTTCTGTCATCGCTTCTTCGATGTACAGACTATAACGGAGGTGTGAAAGACTGGATCCCTGTCTTACCCCCTTTTTAATTCTAGTGCATCATCTTGCGGGCTTTTACATATAGTGATGTGATGATGGGGGCCCTCAACTACGTACCCTCTGACTCAGAGATGAAATATTAAAAGTTTTGGCTGGTTTCGTTGTCTAGGGGCTGGGATACGTAGCTGCCGCATTACAAGCCAAATACTGCTGAGTCTACAGTAAACAATATGAATATACACATGAATCGAATGGTCAAAGGTTCCTATCACGCGGCAATTGCGAATTTTGAACGTATTATAGACATTTACAAATGAAAGATTACAATTAAATAAATTCTGGAGGTACTATTTTAACGACTTTAAATGATGAGTACGATAGCACAAGCACCTTTAACTCAGAAATAAAGCAGTTTCAGACAAAACTTTATTTAACATTTTACTCTTATTTTGATCCATACATTGAACCCAGAAAATGTGTACGGTTACTTTTGAATCACACTTTAATTAGAAAGATGGTCAATGAAATGCGTTTGGCTGTCAAGAGACGAATGCGTGAAGCATTCAGTGACTATCGTAACAGAATATTGTCAAATTATCTCTCACAAAAGCCCAAAGAAATTCTGGTACTATGTAAAGGCTGTTAGTGGCACCAAAGTTAGTGCCTAGTCACTTGCGAATGACACAGCAACTGAAATTAAGGGATGCAAAGTAAAAGCTGAAATGCTTACCTCCAGTTTCAAATATTCCTTTACAAAAAGGACAACACAGTAGAGCTGCCTCAATTAAATCCCCGTACCACTGAAAACATATGTGTTAGTGTCAGTGGTGCTGAGAAACAGTTGACATCATTGAAACTGGACAAAGCTGCAGGGCCTAATGGAATGACTGTCAGATTCTATATTGAATTTTTAGCTTATTTAGCGCCTCTGATAATTATAGCCTAATCTATTGTACATCCCTCGACCGAATAGTCATGTCCAGTAGTTGGAAGAAACCACAGGTCACACCCATTTATAACAAGCGTAGTAGAAGTTACCCGCAAAACTACCGTCCAGTATCCTTTGACAACCATTTGTTGTAGAATCTTAGAACGTAGTCTTGGCTCAAAATAATGAGGCTCTCGAACAGATGATCTGCTCCTTGCCAACCAGCATGGACTCTGAAAAAATTGATCATGTGAAGCCCAACTCATGCTCTTCTCACATGACATACTGAAAGCTTTGGATCAAGACAGTACCACATCTACGCTTATTGTCAAAAGTTAGGTCATTTGGGACATCAAGTGAAATTTGTGACTGGACCGAGAACTTTTTGATTGGGAGGACACAACATGTAATCTTGGATGGACAGTCATTGTCAAATGTAAAAGTAACTTCAGTGTGCCCCAGGGAAGTGTCTTGGGACCCTTGCTGTTCATGTTGTATTTGATGACCTTGTGGACAATATTAACAATAACTTAAGATTTTTGTGGATGATGTAGCTTATGAAGAATTGTCTGAAAGAAGCTGGATCAGTATTAAGTCAGATCTCAGTAAGATTTCAAAGTGTTGCGAAGGATTGACAACTTGTTTTAAATGTTCAGAACCATAAAACTGCGCATTCACAAAATGAAACAACGTAGTATGTTTGAGTACAATATCAGGGAGTCATAGCTGGAGTTGATTAACACATGCAAATATCTGAGGGTAACTCTTTGTAGAGATAGAAATGGAATGATCATATAGGCTTAGGGTAGGGATGTGGTATGTAATGATTACATAGATAAGATTAGATTAGATTAGAGTCAGTTTTCGTTCCATAGACCAAAAAATGTGATGATTCTCGTGGGTGGGGAACATGTCAGAAAGTATAGCATAAAAAAATAAAACATTTGAATATAATACTTACTACCCTGATCATTTGTCAGGAGATTGTCGAAATAGGTGATTACACTGCAGTAAACTGGAACAGCTAATATTTACAGAATTAACATGTTGTCAGAATGAAACATTATTATAGACTATTAATAAATTTATCATTATTATGCACTATTAATAAATTTATCATACACAAAATACCTAATCTTGACTGTTGTGACAAGTGCTGTCAAAACTGAAATCTAACAGGCATTTATACTTAAGCTGGCTTAACAGTCTTTGTTAAGATATTCATCTATAGAGTAGAAGGAGTTTCCTATCAAAAAGTCTTTCAACCTTTGTTTAAACTGTGCTTTATCTGAAACCAAGTTTTCAAGGGTGCTGGAAATTTATTGAAAATGTGTGTCCCTGAATATTGGACCTCTTTTTGGACAAAGGTAAGTGATTTTAGGTCTATATGTAGATTGTTCTTATTCCTAGTATTGATACTATGTATTGAGCTATTGATTGGAAATACAGAAGTAATCTTGCAACAAATTTCATTTAGATTAGAATAGATTAGATTAATACTTGTTCCATAGATCATGAATACGACACTTCGTAATGATGTGGAACGTGTCAGGTTAATAAAAGATATCTGTACAAGATATTAAATTACACAAAATATTGCATGACACTAATATTTAAGTTGTTTTTTTTCGCTCGATTTATATCTAAAAATTCAGCCAATGAGTAGAAGCAGTTGTCATCTAGAAATTCTTTTAATTTATTTTTAAATGTTGGTTGGCTATCTGTCAGGCTTTTGATGCTTATATTTAGAAATAAATATACTGAGAAGCAGTAGTTATAATACAAACTTCCTTGAACAGGTTTCTACATGGTGTTCTTGAATTTTCACCTCAAATGATTCTTATCACACGTTTTCGCACCCTGAAAACTTTTGCTCAGTTTGATGAGTTACCCTGGAATATGATTCTGTATGACATAATAGAATGAAAGTAAGGAAAGTATGCAAGTTTTTTTATATTTATATCTCCTATATCTGACATCATTCTCACTGCAAATACAGACTTGTTTAGGCACTTCAGCAATTCTGTGGTATGCCTTTCCAAACTGAATTTATTACCGAGCTTAGCTGTGGGTAAAGCAGGTGGCAGACTTTGGTTTTTGGTAAAAAATTGTGGAAATGCAATCAGGCTAAAAAGGAGATTACTTACAAATCACTTGTGCAACCCATCCTCAAGTATTGCTCAAATATGTGGGACCCATACCAAATATGATTTCCAAGAGATATTGAACGAATACAGAGTAGGGCAGCATGACTGGTCACATGATTGTTTGATTCATGGAGAGTGTCACAGAGATGCTGCAGAAACTGAACAGGCAGACTCTTGAAAATATGAGTAAACTATCCTGAGAAATGCTGCTTTCAGAGTTTCAGGCACTAGCTTTAAATGATGACTCTAGGAATATACTACAACCTCTTACATATCGCTCCCGTAAGTATCGTGAACACAATCTTAGAGTAATTACAGCACACATGGAGGCATTTAAACGATCATTCTTCCCGTGCGCCATACATGAATGGAAAGGGAAAAACCCTAATGACTGGTACAATGGAATGCTCTTCAAAGTGGTTTGCAGAGTATAGGCGTAGATTGTATGATACATATTGGAGAACAATCACTGGGGGCAGTGTGTGTGTGTGTGTGTGTGTGTGTGTGTGTGTGTGTGTGTGTGTGTATGCACATGCATTCAGGGGCAGATATCCTTACCGTTTTACATAAATATCTATGACTTTTACGTCTGTGAAGTTTACGTAATTTCTTTCGGCATACGTTTAAACTTGGCGCCATTTCTACGCTTAGTTTTTAGGGCATACAGCGTCGTCTATCTCGGCGACACCCATGGTTACATACAGTGGACACAAAACACAATTCGGGCTTTATAATTACAGTAAATACACACACATGTTGGAAATAAATTGGAAGGAGACAAAAACGACAACAAAGACCCAAAACCTTGGACGCCCAGATCGATTCTATATGACTTATAACCTGAATCCTTATGCATTATCCAAATTCAGTTCGTGCTGCAGTCCTACTTCTGAAAATTATTAAAGATGTATACTCGTAAATTAATCTAGCTGGAGTTGGTTATATCAAATGTGCTAGGCGATACAAGGAATACCTTTAAAATTCAATAATTTATTCAATAAAACCTAATTATTGTTGTGGTACTGGTTATCTCCGTTAACTCTGACAGCCAACTCCAAGTGTCCCTCATGATTGACGAATAATTGAATAAAGTGTTGATTCCACAAGGTGTATCAACACATCAATAGGTAGGCAGTGCCGTTTCTGGTGTGACTTTCTGGCGTGTTGACGTCATCGACGACATCATCGACGACGTCATCTCGTCATTGATGAGGTCATCAGTGACTTCATGGGATTTCCCTACCCCCAACCTGCCCCCTCTGACAAAGGCCAATAGCCCTATATATAAAATAGAGCTACTGAACTGAGGGAGAAATAAAAGAAAACCGTCAAAAACATACACACACACACACACACACACACACACACACACACACATAATGAATAATAAACAGTGAGAGAAAGGAATTGTTTAAAACTTATAATCTATTACTCGAGTCAGTTTCTTCATTTGGAGGTGATAGATCTCTGATGTCAATTCACAATGGAGATGATTATTGGCCTTTCATTATGGAGAACAGAGCACAAGTGGTGGTTTGCTTGATGGCTTATAAGCCTGCACTGAGGAAGAGCAGAAGGGACAGACGACCTCAGCGCCATGAGAATTGGAACAACTATTTTGCACTGTGTTAATATCCCCTGGTCAGCCATCTTGAAGTCTGACGATGTCTAAGACATTTTGGATTCTAAACTTAGAACCATGCAGGTTAGTGCCTGCAGGATAACGTCATAGAAACAGCATTATCTTGCTCAGTGGTTGACTGTGTTGGAATTTTAGACGTGAATAACATGATAGAAATTCATAGCGAAGACTTCACTCTTTACTGGCAGTAAGCCGGGATGATATAGTTGAGAACATCTACATGGATACTCTGCAAATCACATTTATGTGTCCGACAGAGAGTGGACACAAATCTGCTAGGAATCTTAGATGCCCTATCTACGACATAAAACATTTATAATTTATGGGCGAATCACTTAAAAAGGCAATGCCAGTCCAGGCATTAGATCACATTCTGTTTATTGGAAGAATGGTTGAAGTTGTGAGTTTCGTCTACATTGATATCAAATTCCCATCACACCATGAAGTGTCTAAGGCGAAATCGGCGTTAGTTAAAAAGATATACTGCCACCAATCAAAAGAGTGTGTGGGTCACTGGCTGTGGATCCTAAGTTAGTTGGGAACCTATTGCAATCTGAATTCGCCATGGACCTTACTGATGGAATGATGGAATCTACTGAATCTACTGTTACTACTAATACTACAAATGTAAGCACGGTACTGTACCAACAGAACCAAAGTGACCCACACATCTCTGTAAACTATTATAGCACATTTTCCTGTACAAGCCCTTTTACAGTTCATCAGAAATGAGAGATGAGTGTTGTGTGTGTTGTAAGGACTTTGGTGCTGTTTCTGGTAAGCCTCAAACCTTAGAACGACGGTTATGTATACTCTCCAATCCTGCATACAGAACATTGTGGAGAATATGTTATATCACTGCTAGACGATTCCTTTTGCTGTTCCACCTGTATCTCGAGCAAAGCGAGAACGAGTCTGACAAGTAACTTCAAGCATTCGAGTGTGGTGAGCCTGTGCGACTTGTACTCAGCAATATGGATTACTGTGGAGCGACTATGTATGACGGGTATATCTTAACTGCTCTTTGACTATGTTGTCAAGTATTTGTTGGAACTCGATGTTAGCGTTCCTAACTTCTGGTTAGTGTTAAGTACAGGAAACACTGTATTCTAGCGTCTAACGCTGGTGATTACTTTACATCCTGAAATTTCACGTGTAAGAAGGAAACACTCCATCATCAGGACGACGAATGTGCATCTCATGATTTTCTCGACGCGCACATTGAGAGGGAAGAGTGGTATCGCCCCTTTTTTTATTCCACCTGCATATGGAGCAACAGGAAAACAAAGGTGTGACTCTGTTTAGTATCTTTAAGTGTTCAGTTGTGGTGAACCAGTGCAGCTTGTAGTGTGCAATATGGATTGCTATGGAGAGACTCAATCTATGGTCGACAAAACTTAAACTGCTCTTGCATTATGTTCTGAAGTTTGTGCTGCAACATAAAATTCCTGATTTCTGGTCAGTAGTAAATACAGGGCACACTGTGGGCTGGTGCCTGACACTGGCGGCTGTTTTGCAGGTTGAAATATTGTGGGTATGAAGGTAACGGACTTTTACTCTCAAAATACATTGACTTTCACTTATGATAATTTTGTAGGAAGAAGTGAACATACCATATTTTTCCGAATCGTAATCGGACGTGAATTTTGTAAAAATTTGACTTTATACTCTTGTGGAAACCTATAATTTGCTTATTTAGGATTTAATCAATGTTGCATTTCATGCCGAAGATAATAATTTCATCCTCTTAAAGTTTGCGACCATAGCGTGTGGAACTTGCTAGCTGAATATATGTATAGGGATTATTGGATAGCGTTAAATCACCATCAGCATGTTCACATTGTGTGTGTTCAGCACGCCCACATTGTATGCATATGTCTGACTCTCAAGAAAGACGAAACATAGTCTACCTGTTCAAAAATTGCACTGCTCGCCAGAAATTCAGCTTCCAACTTGGGGCGGTTTCGGACCTGAGGTAGACATGCGAATACCTTAACGTGATAATTCAGGGGATAGTACTACCGTATGTCAGAAATACACCTATTCCACGAGTTTGAAGTTATAGCTGAAATGTAAAATTATTGTACAAAGTATCACTTAGTTGATGATGTTTGGTTTGTGGGGCGCTCAACTGCGCTGTCATTAGCTACTGAACAAAGTCTCAATTTTTTCACACTCCAATTTTTTACGCAGTCCAATCTAGCCACTATCACGAATGATGATGATGATGATGATGAAATGATGATAAGTATCACTTAGTTGATACACACAACCAAAGGTGTTAGTCGGCTGCTCCAGTTTTGGAAAACGTCCGGTGTCCTTTCTGAAGACAGAATAACAACAACCTGTATTCAACAACAACCTGTATTCAACCTACCAAGAGCTTGTCCAGTCCACGTAACACAGAATAGTGACACTGTACTGGGTGCGAAAATGCAGTGTTATAGCTACAATATTCGCTTTAGAAGCGTAAGACTACGCCTGGAAAAGGTTAGAAATTCAGTGTAGATTTCTGATGTCTTTATACTTTGCATAAAACATGCCAAGTTGTGGGTAACGATACTTTAGCGAAGTGCTGATGTGAGGTGTGAATCGTTCTGTTCCCTGTCTCATCTGTAGGCTCTGTAAAGCATATCATTAATGTTTCGCAAAATAAAGGTCCACACACCTCCTAATGCTTTGTAATCGTCGGAATCGAAGTGCTACACTCTCGCATAGTCGAGCCCGAACAGAGAGATGAAATTAGGATCTTGCAAACTCGTCAAAGAAGCTGAAAATTTTACATACGCGTCTGTCATATAAACCCATCAAAAACATACCATGCCATCAAACAGAATTTCCACTTCACATCACATGATTATGATCATGGAAACCTTTTGCAGTTACAGTGACATAGTTTTTGATTTTTTAAAGTACAGTTCTTATTGTAAAATAATGCTCAATACAGCATGGATTATACGTTTTGCATGAAAAATTCCAAATGCGTCAATGCGGTCAGCAACGCTCTCTTGTTGTGGAACACAGAATGAGGCTGTAATGTATACTGATATGCTATCCAAGAACCATTCCCGTTTTCAAGAAATGACAGTAAATCTCATGTTTCCTGAACTCTGTAGGAACGATACTGCTGTGGTCGCGCTATTTCAACGTCCAACTTAGAAATCCAGTGGAAACGTCTGATGGAAGCCTTAGAAAAACGACTGTGTATACTCTGGAAGTATTGATGCAACGGCGACTTGTGACAGGAGTCGGTACGCTCGCCCCGGCAGCAGTAGTTCTCAGCCTGTTGAGCTGGAGTACGATCTGCGGTGCTGGAGTGCATCAATCGTACATGATTCTATGCAGCAGCTAGAGCTTTCACACGTCATCGCCATTATCCGTCTGGCTCCACTCTCGAGGCATAGCGCTCATATTCCTTCCACCAGACTAATGTGGTGGCCTCTGTTGTGTCGCTGGGCATGTTACAGTCACCTGTAATTGGTTGGTACTGCACTCTGTTGTGAAAGCTGTTTAGTTTTTCATCCTGGTATTTCACGTACAAGTATTGACCAACATTCTCGTAGAAAATATCATACTTTCCCGCCATGTGTATTTGTCACGTTCTGATGAGTATAATTCGACTTGTGAATAAGTATAAGCGTATTTCATTCACAAATGTTGCTACTACATGCGTAGTATATATAAGTTCATGTGTTTGACGGCTCTGTGGTCACTCGACGGACCCTTGTGTGTATGAATGTATCAACACAACCATCCTACCACTCGCACCGAATTTCCAGTACTTACAAGCAATCTGCGAAAAGGACTAAAGACGCCAATAACAGCTGACGACATTAAACAGACACTCAATAAAAAGCAAAACATTACACCTATTCTCCATACAATAACCTACCATCACCCAAGGAATGGCCCAAAGTCTGTCACAAAACCTTCTCCATCTTCTGCAACAGCGTTCTCTGCAAATGTTATTATCCAGAGCAGTGGAAAACGCCTGAAGTCGTCCTCTTCCTGAAACCTGATGAACCACACCATAGACCTCATCATATCGACCTATGAGCCTCATGTAAAGAAACTATCAGCACCTTACAACCCCCCTACCCATTCCCAATTTCAATGTGGCTTTCGTCCCAACTATTCCATCAACGGCCAATATATTTACCTTACCCTCCTAGTCTCCCATCAACTGAATAAATGGAATGGAAGTCCGCCATATTTGTCTCCCTTGAAATCTAAAAAGCCGTCTTCCAGGTATTGTATTCTAGACTGCTCTTCAAGCTACAAATTTATGCTCTCCAAGTTAACTGTGTCTGCCTTATAGCATCCTCCCTTCACCCCTGTTCCACATATGTCACAATCAGCCACACCTGTTCCTGCATTTTTCACCCTGCTGCTGGTGTGCCTCAAGTCTCAGTCCTTCCAATGCTCCTTTACATCATGTACATTGCAGACATTTTCAAACTGCCCCCCCCCCCCCCATGTAGTTCCTGTAATACACTGATGACACCACCCACCCAGCCCTTCAACTCTCTCATGCCTCCCTCCAACACCACCTGCATCTCCTGGTCGAGTGGTGTAAGACTTGGAAACTTCAAGTAATTCCATAGAAAAGTTAAGCCACCATCTTTGTTTGCACCACTCGATGTTCCTGTCGTCCAGATTTCCATCTCTTCATTTACAACCAACCCAACCTGGGACTAATAAAGCAAAGATCCAACTCATAAAAGAAAACGAACATGGAATGCACATCTCCTTGCAGTCCAACACAGAGCCCAAGGCTAAGTAAAAATACTAAAACTGCTGACAGGTTGCACTTGGGGTCCTACCACTATCTTCACCTATAAATCCTCATCCACCCCATCCTAACCTACGCAATCGTCGTCTGGAACTCTGCCTCGCCTAAACCCTATAAGTCCCTCGAAATCCTGGAAAGACATGCATTCCACGCCACCTTCGACATTCGCCTACTTTCTCCAACTCGCATGTTGTACCAAACCATCCACTTTCCATACCTTCTTCTCCTCCTAGAGCACTTTGGATCTGATAATTACTCACAAAACCCAGTCCCAACACCCAATTTCCCATCCACTAATAACGAATCCAGGTATCTTTGGCTGAAGAGTAGTTTTTATAAACTGAAATAATAAATTTACTGTCGGTAAATAGCCACATCCCATTCCACACACAGTTCTTTTTTTTTAGGTAACCGAATCAGTAGTATGCATGTGATGTCCCTCTCTGACTAGAGCTATCACTAACAAATGGTGGGCTGACTCCCAGCTGCTGGTCTCTTATGTCTTAGGCGACACAGTGACCATAATGGTTGACAAATCTTCCCAACCTTCTGGAAGCATCAGTGGTGCACAGTCATGGATTTCTCGTCCGCGGAAAGGGAGCTCTCCATGGAAAGATATTTGACTAAATAAAAACACAAGTGTTCGTTCTAAATGGTGTACAGTTTTCACTTTAACGTAGGGGGATAAGTCGAGTGGGGCTGGTCTTTAAGGTCTGTTTCTCCTGGTGTTTGTTTAAATAAACATGCATGTGAAGAAACTCAGAATTTGGAGAAGCAGAGATCATACACCTCTGAGTGAATAGTAGCTGGGGAGAATGTCAAGATGGTCAACAGACAGGCCTGGACCTGCACAAATATCTTTTGACTCAGACATCGTAATGTCAGTATTCAGAAACAACTTGGGTATTGACATCATAGAACCTGCCCCAGCATCCAAATTCTGGGCCAGGCCAGGTGAAGCTGGATTCTGATGTCACACTAAGGCTGCGCGAGTATTCCAAGTCTCGGACTGAGAAGCCACATAGCCTGTCCCAGTATCTCAAGTCTGAGATTCAGCCATTTAAACAGGGTCACCTTGTGAGCCTGTGCAAAACTGGATGGGTGTATCAATGGATTGTTTCACATTTTGGGCACAATATCTACAGCTACATCTACATGGATACTCTGTAAATCACATTTAAGTGCCTGGCAGAGGGTCCATAGAACCACCTTTACAATTCTCTATTATTCCAATCTCGTATAGCGCGCGGAAAGAATGAACACCTATGTCTTTCCGTACGAGCTCTGATTTCCTTTATTTTATCGTGGCCATCGTTCCTCCCTATGTAGGTCGGTGTCAACAAAATATTTTCGCATTCGGAGGAGAAAGTTGGTGATTTCCTTTAATGATGTCCAGCCCAAACCCTGTATTATTTCTGTGACACTCTCTCCCATATTTCGCGATATACAAAACGTGCTGCCTTTCTTTGAACTTTTTCGATGTACTCCGTCAGTCCTATCTGGTAAGGATCCCACACTGCGCAGCAGTATTCTAAAAGAGGACGGACAAGCGTAGTGTAGGCACTCTCCTCAGTAGGTCTATTACATTTTCTAAGTGTCCTGCCAATAAAACGCAGTCTTTGGGCCGCGCGGGATTAGCCGAGCGGTCTTAGGCGCTGACGTCTTGGACTGTGCGGCTGGTCCCGGCGGAGGTTCGAGTCCTCCCTCGGGCATGGGTGTGTGTGTTTGTCCTTAGAATAATTTAACTTAAGTAGTGTGTAAGCTTAGGGACTGATGCCTTAGCAGTTAAGTCCCATAAGATTTCGTAATTGTAATACCTAGGCATTTAGTTGAATTTACTGCTTTTAGATTAGACCGATTTATCGTATAACCGAAGTTTAACGAGTTCCTTTTAGCACTCATGTGGATGACCCCAAATTTTCGTTATTTAGGGTCAACTGCCACTTTTCGCACCATTCAAGTATCTTTTCTAAATCGTTTTGCAGTTTGTTTTGATCTTCTGATGATGTTATTAGTCGATAAACGACAGCGTCATCTGCAAACAACCGAAGACGGCTGCTCAGATTGTCTCCCAAATCGCCGGCCGCGGTGGCCGTGCGGTTCTGGAGCTGCAGTCCGGAACCGCGGGACTGCTACGGTCGCAGGTTCGAATCCTGCCTTGGGCATGGGTGTGTGTGATGTCCTTAGGTTAGTTAGGTTTAAGTAGTTCTAAGTTCTAGGGGACTTATGACCTAAGATGTTGAGTCCCATAGTGCTCAGAGCCATTTGAACCATTTGATCTCCCAAATCGTTTATATATATATAAGGAACGGCAAAGGGCCTATAACACTACCTTGGAGAACGCCAGAAATCACTTCTGTTTTACTCGATGACTTTCCGTCAATTACTACGAACTGTTACCTCTCTGACAGGAAATCACAAATCCAGTCACATAACTGAGACGATTTTCCATAAGCACGAAATTTCACTACGAGCCGCTTGTGTGGTACAGTGTCAAAAGCCTTCCGGAAATCCAGAAACACGGAATCGATCTTAAACCCCTTGTCAATAGCACTCAACACTTCATGTGAATAAAGAGCTATTTGTGTTTCACGGGAACGATGTTTTCTAAATCCATGTTGACTGTGTGTCAATAGACTGTTTTCTTCGAGGTAATTCATAATGTTCGAACACAATATATGTTCCAAAATCCTGCTGCATATCGACGTTAACGATATGGGCCCGTAATTTAGTGGATTACACTTACTACCTTTCTTGAATATTGGTGTGACCTGTGCAACTTTCCAGTCTTTGAGTACGGACATATTGATGGTGTGTCGATGCTTTCAACAGTGGTCCGCTGAACATTCCCACACCTGTAACCAGATTCTGGCCCAGATATGGGCCCGTAATTTAGTGGATTACACTTACTACCTTTCTTGAATATTGGTGTGACCTGTGCAACTTTCCAGTCTTTGGGTACGGATATATTGATGGTGTGTCGATGCTTTCAACAGTGGTCCGCTGAACATTCCCACACCTGTAACTAGATTCTGGACGCCTGCGTAGTACACATCCATGTAAATATTGACGCATTATGTGGGCAGCAGTGACCTGCTGAACATCATATGGGACGAAATCTGGGCACATGTTGCGTTTACTGTGTCATCAGGGAACATTGGGAACCTTCTGCTTGCAGCAGGACTAGGATCACACGTGCTTCTGGTCAAGCTACTATTAACACCATGACACTGCCAAGCATGCCTACTCTGGTGTCACAAAAGAGTTGACTGGAGAGTGGAATAATGCTCTGTTGCCTCCAGTCATAAGAGCAGTTTCTGTCTGTACACGACTGATCGACGTAACTGTCTATGGTGGATACTTGGTGGTCTGACTATTCCAGAATCATCTAGAACGAAAGCTGAGCACATGTTACATTTTCTGTGTCATCAGGTATCATTGGCCAAGCTGCTACTAGCACCACAACACCGCCAAGGTTGGCTACTTTAGTGTCACGAAAGATTTGACTGGAGAGTGGAATGGTGCTCTGTTGTCTAGTCATGAGAGTAGTTTCTGTCTGCACACGACTGATGGAGATAACCATGTATGGTGGATACTTAGTAAGCTGACTACTCCAAAGTGTATTTGCCCACAACACGCAGGTCCCTTCCCAGTGTTCATGGTGTAAAAAATATTCAAATGTGTGTGAATTTCTAAGGGACTAAACTGCTCAGGTCATCGGTCCCTAGACTTACACATTACTTAAAGCAACTTAAACTAACTTATGCTAAGAACAACACACACATCCATGCCCGAGGGAGGACACGAACCTCCGACAAGAGGGGTGATGCTGGTGCCTCAAACCGCGCAGCCACTCCGCGAGGCGTTCATGGTGTAAGCGGCCACCAGTTACAACTCTGACTAGTGCCCACTATATTACACAGGCTGTTATCCCCATGCTACTGCCATTTATTCGACAGGAAGCTGAAGTACTTTTAACACGATGGAGTGGGAACTTAACTCGTTCTCCAGGGCCTAGAAGAATCATTGCCGAATTACAACAAAAGTTGTAAGACTATTGGGACAGTTTATTGTAGGATGCCATTCGTCATCTTTATGACCGTTTGTATCGAGAATATACGTCTGTGTGGTTTGAGAATGGGCTTACGTGCCCATTCTCAAACATTGCGCACCTTGTTATTTACTGTAACTAGTCACACGCTATAGTGCCAAAAGGCACGAACAGCTTCTGTACAGAAAGTCAAACTGTGGGCAACAAGTACTCTGCTTAGCCTCCACCTGACTGAAACAATCAAATGGCAATGGGCATGTCAGTCCAAAACCAGTAACCACTGCAGCAAAAACTGTATATTAATTCAATTGAGACAGTCGATATAAAAATTATCCAATTTCCTTTCTAATTTTAATGTAACAACGTATTCATCGACGTGCAATACCTCGACATTTTATTACGTCAAACTACACTCCTGGAAATGGAAAAAAGAACACATTGACACCGGTGTGTCAGACCCACCATACTTGCTCCGGACACTGCGAGAGGGCTGTACAAGCAATGATCACACGCACGGCACAGCGGACACACCAGGAACTGCGGTGTTGGCCGTCGAATGGCGCTAGCTGCGCAGCATTTGTGCACCGCCGCCGTCAGTGTCAGCCAGTTTGCCGTGGCATACGGAGCTCCATCGCAGTCTTTAACACTGGTAGCATGCCGCGACAGCGTGGACGTGAACCGTATGTGCAGTTGACGGACTTTGAGCGAGGGCGTATAGTGGGCATGCGGGAGGCCGGGTGGACGTACCGCCGAATTGCTCAACACGTGGGGCGTGAGGTCTCCACAGTACATCGATGTTGTCGCCAGTGGTCGGCGGAAGGTGCACGTGCCCGTCGACCTGGGACCGGACCGCAGCGACGCACGGATGCACGCCAAGACCGTAGGATCCTACGCAGTGCCGTAGGGGACCGCACCGCCACTTCGCAGCAAATTAGGGACACTGTTGCTCCTGGGGTATCGGCGAGGACCATTCGCAACCGTCTCCATGAAGCTGGGCTACGGTCCCGCACACCGTTAGGCCGTCTTCCGCTCACGCCCCAACATCGTGCAGCCCGCCTCCAGTGGTGTCGCGACAGGCGTGAATGGAGGGACGAATGGAGACGTGTCGTCTTCAGCGATGAGAGTCGCTTCTGCCTTGGTGCCAATGATGGTCGTATGCGTGTTTGGCGCCGTGCAGGTGAGCGCCACAATCAGGACTGCATACGACCGAGGCACACAGGGCCAACACCCGGCATCATGGAGTGGGGAGCGATCTCCTACACTGGCCGTACACCACTGGTGATCGTCGAGGGGACACTGAATAGTGCACGGTACATCCAAACCGTCATCGAACCCATCGTTCTACCATTCCTAGACCGGCAAGGGAACTTGCTGTTCCAACAGGACAATGCACGTCCGCATGTATCCCGTGCCACCCAACGTGCTCTAGAAGGTGTAAGTCAACTACCCTGGCCAGCAAGATCTCCGGATCTGTCCCCCATTGAGCATGTTTGGGACTGGATGAAGCGTCGTCTCACGCGGTCTGCACGTCCAGCACGAACGCTGGTCCAACTGAGGCGCCAGGTGGAAATGGCATGGCAAGCCGTTCCACAGGACTACATCCAGCATCTCTACGATCGTCTCCATGGGAGAATAGCAGCCTGCATTGCTGCGAAAGGTGGATATGCACTGTACTAGTGCCGACATTGTGCATGCTCTGTTGCCTGTGTCTATGTGCCTGTGGTTCTGTCAGTGTGATCATGTGATGTATCTGACCCCAGGAATGTGTCAATAAAGTTTCCCCTTCCTGGGACAATGAATTCACGGTGTTCTTATTTCAATTTCCAGGAGTGTATATCAACAACGACGTGTTTTTGATGGATTCCGCGCCGGTTTAAGGCCCAAGCGACACAAACGGTCGCTTGTGACACCAAGCTATTAGGGGCGCTCTAGGCTGTCCCTGGTAAAAAATTTGTGCACAGAGAATATCACAGTCAGTGTAGTAAACAATCCATTTCCACGCTCACTAGGTTTAGGTTAATTTTTTAAAGGTTTTAACAAAGAACGGTAGCTAATGTAGGTGTGAGGGAAGGAAAGGGGGTGGGACGCTAAATTATAAATCGCTTGTGTGGAAATATGTTCTCGGGGCTACGTGGGGTTTCCTATCGTGGGGTTTCCTACAAGGGTGCAGCAGGTAGCGAATCTGTCCAGAGCAACCGGTTCCCTAACGAGGTGTTTGCGAACTGAGCATTCCCCACTGCTTGTCTATCCCAGTCACTCACCCTCAGTGCAGGTGTTATCACCTTTTCTCAGACAGTGTCGTCGTCGATCAGCATCAATAAGTTCGCAAAGCTAACTTGCCGATTCTGGAGTTTCGTCATATATGTCATACGAAACTAATTATTCGTGTTTGGCGGATCCCATTCACAAAAGTACGCTTTTAACGGCATTTTAAAGTTCTAATACACAATCTGCTATTTATTGAATTTTTATCTCAACAAAACTTAAATTTTAATTGGTAAGTTTCTTACATAACATGGTCACTCGTCCTGTGAAGCTTCCAGAATTTTTGGTGAGGAAGGTGGAATGAGGACTCAGACAACTGGTTGCCCACTTTTCTGTCAGAGACTTTTAAACACGATCATATTTGCCTTTATTGTGCTCCAACAGGAGCATTTTTCAGCTGATTATTATGTAGTTCATTTTATAAAGATGAAATTCCTAGTAGATGAACTTTGGTGGAGTCATCTATATTAAGCAACGAATTTTATCATCTGTAGACATCAAGAACAACACTCTACTTCTCGAGACTTTATACGCCACATCTAACCATAGGGCAATGTTCTGTAGGCGTTGCCCGGATATTTATTCATCCCAGTTTTATGCCAGTTCATCCCCTCTTACCTCATCTCTCGTCTCTCTACCCACCTCCTCCTTCCGCCCATCCGTCTCTCTTTCCATCTCCTTTATCAGCCCCCCTCTCTCATAACACTTCCTCCTCCTCTCCATCCTCCTCTCCTTCTCCGTCCATCTTCCCGTCTCTGTCCACCTCCTCCTCCGCTTTTTCTAATAGTACATCAAATTCACAATAACACTCCTCATTTATGTATTTATTACAGTGTTCCATTAGTCATTCATCACCTTCCCCCTTTCTCTGTTTACCTGCTGCTCCCTCTCTCTTTTAATCTTCTTCTCTCACTTCTCTGGATGCACCTCCTCCCCCCCCCCTCCCCGCCCCTATCACGTTCTCCTCTCTCCGTATATGTCCTCCTCCGCATCCGTCATGCCATCTCCTCTTTCCCCGTCTATGAAGAAATACGTTTATCTGCCAACTTTCATGCTAATTGACGAGACGATGTTGAATTTATTTAAAGGTAGGCCAACCATCCACCATCCAGCTTACGTTGGCTTGTGTAAATGCCTTCACCACGAAAACATATATACATGAGCCCACTCCCAAGCTGATCAGTCAAATGGTGTGTAATTCTGTTATAAGGCACCCTCCGCCATACATCGTATGAAATTTCACGTAGAGTGTGAGGTTCCACTTATTTTGAAGATCAAATGTACAAAATTTCATCAAGATCGTAGCAACACTTTTGTTGAAATCTGTAAGTAAAGTACCCTCCACCATGCACTGAACGAAGTTTTATGTAGACAGTGACCTTCCTCTTGGTCTGGGAAACAGGAATTCTCTATGCCGACTTAGTTGCGAAACATAAATAATAGATTCGAACAACAGAAATCATGTAATGATTTCTGTCGTATAAGGGGCAACATAGTTATTAAATAATAGTAACGAAATTACGAGAGCAGTCACTTTCAGTGTTACGTAAAATAACGTTATACCTTGTAAATTATCACGACACAAAATGAAGATGATAAGCAATGTGGGACTTCCTTCCGTTTGCGTTTGAAACTCTCGGAGAAATCCTGTGTGGTGAGGAGGGTCGAAGGGGGCAGCAAGGGGAGCCTCGATTTGTTTTGCCGGCCCGGGCCTCTGACAGGTTTAGTGTGCCACTGCTCGTAGGAAACCCCACGGTAGGAAACCCCACGACACCGTTCTCGGATCGGCCCTGGATACACGTTTAAAGCTTCGATGCCTGTGAAAAATGGAACTGAAAATGTGATGAATAAATTGGAGCACGAAACGTCATTCGAGTACTTAGCCGTCATGAGATATATCACCTTTGAGAACTCTGGTGCAGGCCACCTTGAACGTATTTGAGATCTAAGACGTTTCTTAATGGCGTAACGGCTGTTGAAGAATTCATAAATGTTATCATTTTTTCCTTGCAAACCTTTAAAAAACTAATCCTGGTACATTTGTTATGTTTCCCATTTCTTCTAATCTGCGAGGTAATCTTACTTAAGAGACAGCTCAAAAATATTTGGTTTGTACCTTGACTGGAAGAGTTTACAACGTATTACAAATATATATGACAGCGATGCCCACGAACTTTCGTTGATACACACGTATCTCATTATTCGCTGCTATGTGTAGCAGCCATTAGTACATCATGTATAAAAACAGGCAGTAATTCCTGCACGGCTGTATCTCTTTCCCCTCAAGATGTGCTCAATATTCTTGTTGATTAATGGACGCCAGTACACAATGAATTTTATTTTTTCTAACCATCGCGCTTTTTCTATACTTACGGTGCTGCATATTCTCCCGCTTGTTGCTTCCGTTTCAAACTGGATGCACAGAGCTGTCTTGTCGAAGGCCATACAATATAAGAGAAACTTTTAACTCGTATGGTTCATTATTCCCACAGATGAAAAATATCAGGCGAAATATGTTAACTAATTTCTTGTAAACAGTGTGTTCTGCTGTGGGTCTGCAGACATTGTGTGAGTAAAAACGTGCAACAATCTGTGTCTGCAACTTTTACTGCTTCTGACGAAAAAGCAGAAGCCTTACTACCCAGACGTCTTGCAGTCCTCAATAAACACCAGTAATTTTCAAGAAAATGTTAAGTCTTTCTCTTTTAGAAAACAGGAAGACTCTTTCGTCTTTAATTTGTAGGATGTTTTGGTTTTGTTTGTATCCGGAAAGGTAACATATCTCGTACGAGATACGATATGTAATTTCCATGGGTCTAAATAGCCTTTGAGTTAGTAATACTTTGTTTTAATTGGTATTTTTACTGTCTCAGTTGTGGACAACAATGATCTTTTTCTCAGCGCATTCGTTTCATCCTTCTTAAATCTCACGCTGTGTAGAAAAACGTTGTGTAATAGTTGGCCGCAGTTACCGCAGCATTTGGAAATAATCTGTCGAAATCGTGGAAAAATAGGTAGCTATGGACGACATGTGTGAGGTAATACATTCAAACTCACATATGACGAGCGAATATGACGCAGGTAGGCCTATGAAGTATTTTCTTCATTTTGCTTTGACAGTTGTTATTCCTTTATATGAAAGTGTCATCCATATGATAAAGAAGTGCAGAGTCTAAATCGCGGTACTGGCATGATGGGAAGTATACGTACTGGTTTCTAGAATACATACTTCTCATGAGAGAAAGTGAATTTTCGACTTACGTGTTGCTTCGATTTCTCGTTTACGTCTTTTGAATATAAATGCAGCAAAAGGTCTATCATATTCTTAGATGTTGTAGGCTACTGCCGGACGGCCACCGACAAAACTTAGGAATGTTAAAGGGTGACATTGCGACCTAAAATATTGCAGTTAAACCGCAGGTTAAATGAATGTAATTCAGAATTGTTGTTTTTGACACCTTCAGGTTGTTACACTTTTAATTGTTAAAAAAATCATTCTACTGCTGGCAATATGGCTGATGTCTAAAAGGTAAATTATAATAAATTTAAAAAAAACTAATAGGATGCCTACCGCATGGGAATTGATTAACGATAAGACATCGGGATTGAATTTAAAAAATTCAACTCACTTACTGTTAAACTCACAATTAAATGCTGTGAAATACTGGTCACACAAGAAGTTCGTATGACGAACAAATGTACGATACGTTTCCCAAGTCACTATCCGTCAATAGGACAGCAGATTGTCTTAGCTATTTACATATTCGACTCCGTTATTTTACAGGAGAAGCAGTATTGTAGACTAATTGTGCCTCATTTTTGAATGGTGAATAGCGCTGAATTTGTTCTGAGTGTAACAGTATAATTTAAGCACTTTCAGTTTCACGTCCTCGAGAAATGTGAACAATTATTGGTTCATCTTTGTTATAATTTACCCAAATGAAATATTGTTGTGGACAACTATGTTTTCTTTCCTGACACCTTGCAGTAGTTGGTCGTTCTCAACTTTGAATTCTCTTGTAATAATCACGGAATAAATAGTTCTGATAATCTGTGTTTTCTGACACTGTGGTGTGTGTGAATTTTATTCATAACTAAGCAAGCTTTACAGTCTCTTAAGGGACTGATTGGAGTCAATATCCAATATATATAAACGTATCGTACTTCCACATATCTACACCATAGCCTATTCCGTGATGCTACAGAAAGATAATGTTGGGGAACGCGGTGCGAATGCGAATGCGTAAAATAATTAGAAAAAATTCCTCTACCTCACGACTCTGTTGTTTAATTTTCTTTTACAAAGGTTCAAGGACTGAGAAAATGTTTACAGTAAATAGTGTAGTTTTACTAAATATATCATTTTAATGAATGTACAAGGGTTAGAATTTTAGTAGTGACAACTATCAACTATGCATTTATAACTTGATAAAATACATAGATGTTTCAGAGTTTTATTGTCTTTGAACGTAGTCACCACAATTGTGTATAACCTGTTGTCCAGAAACGTGCAACACGTAGGATACTCTTTGCAGCGCTAGTTGTGTCGATGGTTTTAGAGGAGCGGTCTATTGGCCATCGAGTCTCCTTGTCAATTCCGAAGCGAATGCCATGGAGTGCTTCCTTCAGTTTAGGAATCAAGCTGAAGTTGCAATGGCTTAAGATCGGGAGTGTGTTGAGTGGTTCCCAGCCCCATCGATCGAGAAAATCAGTCTCAACTTACGCCAGAAGGAAGGTAGATTAGGTTTAAACGTCCAGTCGACATCGAGGTTATTAGAGATGGAGCACAAGTTCGGACTGTATCAAGGGTGAGGAAGGAAATCGGCAGTGCCCTTTCAGAAGAACCATCCCTGCATTGACCAGGAGCAATTTAGGAACATCACTGAAAACCTAAATCTGGACGACTGGACGCATATTTGAACCATCGTCCTCGTGTATGTGAGTACAGTGATCTAAAAACTGTGCGCCACCTCGCTCGGTATGCGCCCGAGCTTTGTCTCACAAAATGATGGGCGAGTCCCGTAGAAAGTGTCGCCATTTATTTCTATAAGCTGGTCGCAGGCTGTGTTGCAAAAATGAACAGCTTAGAGAAAGAACTGGCCACACTTTCTGTAGGTTCCACCATCATTTTGCAGAAAATGCGCAAGCACACACGGTGCAAAAAAGTTGATTGATTTGGTCGATCGATGGGACTGGAGAGTACTGAACCACCCACCACCCTCTACGAATTTAAGCCTTTGTGACTTCCACTTGTCTCACAAATTGAAGGATGTACTTCATGGCATTCGCGTCAGAACTATTATAGACGTTTGTCGGACAATATACCGGTACCGCACCACAAATGATGCTGTTAAGAGTATCCTACCTTTGGCTGGCAGAAATACATTTATCGATTTGGAGGTTCAGATCCCTGGTTCCCCTCACAGTAGTATTCTTAGTAATGTGCACGCTTGTGCCGTTTCCAACATCGCATTCCTACTACAAGGGAAGGGACCGATGACCGTAGCAGTCTGATCCCTTTAACCCCCACAAACCAACCAACTACAAGGGAACAGTCGCGATGTCTTCCTGGCTACTAGTACCATACCAATGATAACACACACTCCCAAATGGCCTGTATTTCTAGTATCCTAGTTCCTTGGTACACGGTATTGTCGATGGTAGACATGTGTTCCATCCACTTCGCCGTCTTAACAGTGAGTGGTGCAGAACAAAGAATGCACTTCCTCTAAACATGTGTGTTGCATTTCAGTAAGTTTCTAACTTCAACTTCTGGACGAGGTTAACCTGTTTAATGCAATAAGTTCCACTTTGGGACGAGAGTAACATGTATAATGCAATAAGTTCAGTATTGTGATGGGCGTAAAAATGAAGTGGATGAGAGAGAAACAGTTAACTCCACTGAATTTCGTAGGCAAAAAAGGAACGTTCTAAACGAAGTTCAACTCAGTTAATTAATTCAGACTCAAGTAACATTGCAGTGGATACAGCAAATTGCAGCAGTAAATGGGAGGTCGGTAGATGTGTCAACAAGGATCATATAGATGATTTCTGTGAAGCTATTGAAATCCGCTCAGGTGGCACCCGGCACTTTCCAAGAGAAATCTTCGTTACCAAAACTGTGATCCTATGTTGCTCACAGGAATTGACTCTTTGCGACATGCACGACTCTGGAAATTCAGTGTCACAGGATGGCAAGTTAAATGATTGGAACTGTCTTCTCTCCTATGGTTTCACGCTGAAGCAGGCGACTTAGTTTTGCAAAAGTATCTTCAAAATGGTGCTAAGAATGCATAGTACATCTGGTCTGGTACTCAAAACCAGATAATAAAAATATGTAGTGATATTCTAAGAGTGTGTATTGCCCATGGAATGAACAGTTGTAACTGTTTCGCCATTCATGCCGACAAAACTACAGGTATTGCAAGTACTGAGCAAAGATCTTAGTGTGCTCCGTATGTAAGAGGGTGTGCTGGAAAGTAATGCCACCGACTTTATTATGTGCAAACCCTTAAATTTTTTTAAATACAACAAACGTTATTAACATATACATCTTTATTCTTCATGTCTGCATATTAACTTCTCAACAGTCATCCTGATAACGAATACATTTCTCCCAATGAGAGACCAGTTTGTTAATACTGTCGCTCTGGAATTCATCTCTTCTTCCACCACTTTGACACAAAGTGAAGTCCCCAAACTTGTTGGTTAAGTTCTGGAAACAGTTGAGTTGTATGGAGGGTGATCGATGGCTGTGTATCCAAGGCATCGGACTGTTGCAAATGTCACAGCACTCGTGTGTGGTCCAGTGCTCTCGTGCTAAAGGAGAAGGTGCTTGTATTCGAAACTCGATTACAGCACTGTGTTTCTCACTCACCGACTTAAGTTATACTCCACACCACCATATCAACCCTGCTATTCAGAGCCCTCTAGCGGCAGATGACTGCAAATATGTAGACATGAAGAATGAAGACATAGAATGTGAATAACGTTTGTTTTATTTAAAAAGATTTAGCCTTCTGCAAACCAAGTTGAGTACAGCAGGACCCCAACGTAATTATTTTGTATTTGTAGCTGGTTCAAATAGTTTATATTTATCAAACCAAGTGGCATTGTCAAACTGTCCCCACAAAACACTATCATTGTTGAATTTTTTAACTAAATTTATCTTGATAATAAATAGTAATTTAAATGTTTGTTTGTGTCCTTTGGTACCCCACTTGCGATTCTTTGTGACAAGAAAACACATATGTATAAATACACATTGTGAGAAGTTATGTTGGTGCAAGTGTGAAATGAATGTTTTAAATTTTAATGCATTATTGTGTATAATAATGTTTAATCAAATACTTTTCTCTGTTAGTCATTTACTTCAGCTCTGTTGCTATAGCCCGTTGTGTTGTAGAACGAACATGTCGAAAAAGCTAAGGTTACAGAAGAAATATGATATATGCAATGAACAAGATCTAGAAGAAGTAATGGAAGTAACAGAATCAGAACTAGGAAATAGTGATGTGGAGCCTGTGTTTTCAGAAACAGACGACCATGTGGAAGAAATGGACCTGGCTGAAGGTGTTATTGAGGGAAGGGACAGTGAAGAAGTGATTGATGATATTCAAATGCACACAAAGTAGTGGACAGATTTGTAAAATAAACAAAACAAAAATCAGACACAGTTTATGATTTATGGAACGTGACTCATCGTTCTAACAAGTGTAAGTGGATCCCAGTAAGTAAATCAGGAATGTTTGGTTTCCTAGAGCTCCTTGTAACCATGGGATCACTAAAAGTCACAAGAGAACCACATTTTTTATTCACAAACGAAAATAGGTTTTCTGAACTTCTTTCTTACATCAGATTTAATGACATGACTACTAGATAGAAATGGAGACAAATCAGTGTGCGATTTGTGCTTTTACCAGTGGGGGGGATGTCTTAGGGGGTTAGTATAATTACGTATGTTACTAGCTTGGACCGTGGCGTTACCCATGGTTGAACAGTTATTTATAAATAGATGTTAATGCCGAAACTCACTATTAACGCGTATGCACTATCAGAAAAGCTATCCGTTGTTATATCTTTAAAAGTACATTATTGGTAAAGTTTATTTACAAAATCATCTACATACAGGTATACGATGGGAATTCAAAAAGTAAAGCACATTTGTGAAAAGCTGTACTTATTCTGATGATAGAAAACTGAAACATGCGTTATTTTTCTATGTAACCTCCCTAGACTTCAATGCAGTTTTCCCGGCGTTTTATGAGCTTTTTTTTCATCAGAAAATACGTTTTTCGGTTGCATCTGTAACCAATTTTGCACCGCAGCAATGACGTCTTCATCACTTTCTAATCTTCTTCCCCGTAGTGCTTCCGTTAAGGGTCCAAACATGTGAAAATCACTTGGAGCCAGGTCTGTACTGTATGGTGGATGTTCCAGCACCTCGAATCTCAACTCCTTTATTGCCTCGGCTGTCCGTTTGGCAGAATGTGGGCGAGCATTATCTTGCTGCAGGATGACACCTCTTCACAGTTTTCTACGACGTTTGGATCTGATTGCAGGTTTTAGTTTCGTACGCAACACATCACATCCACCATAAAATACAGACCTAGCCCTAAAGCCTCGTTTACGCTGGGGCGACGTCTTGCAACATTGTGGCATGCTACGGAAATGTGGCGTGCGTCGTCTTGTAGCATGCTACAACAGGCAACATCCGGTGGTGTATGTTGCATGCAGCAGGTTAATTTATACCAAAGCAACAGAATTTGTGCCACACGTGTGTAGGTCTTGCAGTATAAAGGATGATAAAGTATCGCAGCGGCGGCCTACTTGGTACTTCCACGTGCAGCTAACACCGGAAATGAAAACCAAAGGAAAATAAAACGATGGTGGAAGAGAAGAGTATTTAAAGAAGGTCCACGAAATAGTATCCTAGGAATTAGAAGCAGACGATGGTGCGTTATTTAGTAATGTGTGCTTTCGTCCCAGGCGCGTTAGTCCGCGCCATACTGTTGCCAAAAGGTGGCCTAACGGTGAATGTTCGCACAGGCACCGGGCCGGTCACCACCCTGTGTCAGGGCCCGGGGTGGAACTTTCATCCACCAGCTCACCCAACTCTGCGGTACGATTGCTGCGGTATGACTGCCACACAACTACCCTCGCAAGCTAGCAAGTAAACAGATTACGACGCACCTTAGACAAAAGCAACAATAACAACATGAGAATGATGATTTGGTTCTAAATGTTTTGAAATGCTTAACTACTACATAACACTTTTTCAAAATAAATAAGCAAACATATTAATAGTAAGACTGTATTAAAAACTTTCAGTGTTCGGCTCCACAAATTTAAATTATATGTAAAGTTTTAGTCCAGTGCGTGGGAAATAAACATCCCAGGTTGGGATGCCTAAACTAAAGCCAGAGGAGGGGAGTTTTTATCCACAAACGAAAATAGGTTTTCTGAACTTCTTTCTTACATCAGATTTAATGACATGACTACTAGATAGGAATGGAGACAAATGGACAAATTTTGTGCATTTAAGGGAATATTTACAAGTTTTCTGCAGGAATGCTGTGTACGCTATAACCCATGAAGTCATTTGATAGTGGACGGGCAATTGGTAGCTTTGTGTGAGAAACGGCCATTTATGGTTTACATGAAATCCAAACGAACTAGATACAGCATAAATAGTTGTGTCCTCTGCCATGTTGAATCTTCGTATGCTTTCAACTTCAAGGTTCACACAGTGCAAGAAGGATCTATGGAAAAGAATCAAGGTGCTAGAGTTATAATGGGCCTTAACATCTCCTTTAGGAAATGGATATGGTATTGCGTTGATACGAGGGCTACGCCGAAAGTTCTTAACAGCCCTAAACCATAAGGCGGAGGACAATGGGGTTGTTTTCATTCGAAAGAGCGATGTTTTTCGACCTTGGGACGTGCGCGCGCAGCCCCTGGCTAGTGGTGATCCCCCCACAGTGCGGTAAGAAAGCACAGGCAGTGCTGAGTCAGAGACGGTGCAGGATGGAGCTGTTGCGCCGCGACTTTCGCGCCATGATTTTTTACGATTATAAAAAGGGTTTAAGTGCCAAAGAATGCCATTCTTCTCTGCTGCGTGTTTTTGGTGAAGCTTCCCCTTCTAGGGCCACAGTTGGAAATTGGTTTCGCAAGTTTTCGAGGGGTCGGCAGTCAATTGAAGATGAACCTCGTTCCGGTCGGCCAGCAACAGCAGTGACTCCTGAAAACATTGATGCTGTGAGGAAAATGATCAAAGAAGATCCAAATCTTACATTTTGCGACATTGAAGGGACCCTAAATATTAGATCAACAGCAGCACAGACCATCGTTCAGAGTCACTTAGGCCTTACTAAGAGATGTGCCCATTGGTTGCCCCATTCTCTGACATAAAGCCAAAAGGAGGCGAGAGTGGACTAGTGTCGTTTCATGCTCGAAAATTTCAATGGAGGGAAGTCCCAAGACACCTACAATATCGTCACAGGTTATGAAACGTGGGTCTACCATTATGACCCTGAAACGAAGAGACAGTCTTCTGTGTGGTGCTTTCCAGGGGAGGAACCACCAACAAAAGTTCGACGAAGTCGAAGCTCTGGAAAAAGATGGTGGCAACTTTTTTCATAAAGATCAGGCATCTCACCTCTGTGACCTTGGACACACGTCGTACAGTCAATGCTGAATGGTATATGAACGATTGTCTTCCAAAAGTCATCGCCGCATGGAAGTCACAGCATCAAAAGTCCAAGAGTGGGCACCTTCTGCTGCATCACGACAATGCATCTGCACACAATGCTGCCAGAACGATGGACTTTCTGGAGAAGGAAAAAGTGCGAGTGTTACTCCATCCCCCCTATTCACCTGACCTGGCCCTCTGTGACTTCTTTCTGTTCCCTAAGACTAAGGAAAAAATTCGAGGGCAGCGGTTTTCATCAGACGAAGAGGCCATAGCAGCGTACGAGAGTGCACTAAGTGACATCTCAAAAGAAGCTTCGACTGACACATTTTCTAAGTAGTTTCAGAGAATGGAAAGATGTATACATGATAATGGAGAGTATTTTGAAAAGTTGTAAACGTTTTTTTTGCAAATAATTTTTTTTCACACATCCTGCCCTCGTATTATGAGTGTTTCTCTTGCACAGGAGCTCCTGAAACAAGGGCTAACTTCGACTGGTACTCTTAAGAAACAAGCCCGAAATCCCATCTGAACTTCAACCAATGCAAGTGAAACCACAGTTTTCCTTTACGTTTGGATTCAATGGAAAATTCTAACCATAGTATCATGCGCACCTAAAAAGAACAAGGCAGAGTTGTGAAGATAATGGTGGCAATTGTGGCACAGGGAAAGAGGACTTCAAACCCGATACTATTCTACACTGCAATAAAACCAAAGGTTCTGTTGATACGTGAAATAAACGAGTGTTCATGCAATAAGGCTGCCAAGCGATGGCCATTTGTGCTATTCTTGAACATTATTGATACAGTAGCCATGCTTACGTTTTCTGGAAGACAAAAATCCTGTCTGAAAGCCTCTCGCACAAGACAGAAGGAGAAAATTTTCGTTAGATTTAGGACAAGAACTTATAAAGCCTCACATGAAGCAAAGAATGCAGAAACTGAATGGAATGTCCGCGAACATGAGAACAGCAACGGAAGAATTATTGTTTGGTGAAGATGCAAGCCCAGTGACGCCGTAATCAAGCTCAACGCAACTCTGCGAGTGGCTGCCAGTGTTGGACGTTGCGAACTGTGACCTGGGAAAAAGACCGGAGGTGTGAAACTATGGTGCTATTCTCTTGTGTGTAGTGAACATATATTAATGGAAATGCAAAAACGTGTGCATTTACCAATACAGGGTTCATTTTGAAAAAAGCCTATCTGGTACCCTCCTTGGTATACCGTGTTATTTTTTTAGCTTGGCGTGCAGTAAGTTAAGAGTTTTTACATAAAAAATTCGAAGGCATTACTATTTCGCACGCCCTCGCAGATGCAGAATTAAATATTATTTGTGAAGACTTCCTGATGTTCATAACTGCTGCATACTTACTAGTTAGTTAACATGGTCTGACGAACTTAATATTATCCTGCTTGAAACAAATCGGTGCCAGTTGTGAACTATTGATTAAGCACAGGTACAACGGAGGAGAGGCAATGAGCTGACATTTTCACGACGCCAAAGCTTCATTGTGAAAGAATAGCCAGTGGCTGTTTATAATATACATTACGGTGCCCACGCTTTAAACGTTGCCTTAGCTCCTTCTAGTTCTCTGCATGCTATCAGGAATTGCATAGGGACGGCACAGTTCATTGAAACTTCTTTAGGATTTCCTCTATACATAACGACATTATGAAACAGTCTTTCAAAGATTTGTTACTGGTGACCAGACACTCAACACTTTTGGAGATGTAGGTAACTTGGCCGATTTATGAACATGAGGCAATTCTGCGCTTTAAAGAGATAATTTTAATCATACTGCATTCTCTGCAACAGTTAACACCGTGTGCTAATAAAGAAACCGTTCAGAAAGCAAGCCAACTGATATGTGTAGTCACTTAAAGCAATCATTTCTCTTGTCCTATTGGAAAAATCTTCTTCACCATTTCTCTTTTTTTGAACGCTTCAGAGTGTTAACTGTGATGTTGCAGCATTGGAATATGTTAGCGGTGTATCTAATGTCTTAAAGAAATAATACCAAATAATTACAAAGAATTAAAAACTCTGTTTAGTGACGCCTGTGCAGAAGAAGTTGAAATAACAATCATAGAGTTCTGTATCCACAATGAAATATCGAAAAACCAGCGCCAGTTTTGATAGCAACCCAGAGGAATGTTGCAGAAGAAATGCAGCCTTACCTTTCTTGCATCGTGTAAGAATGCAGCTCGACGAAAGGATTCAGAGCTATGAAAATTTAATTAAGTCCACAGTAAGATGTACTAGAGCCTGCGAAATTTTATCAGTAGATGTTGCCAGACCCTTTGCCTGCAGCTGGTGTTTAGGTAGATTTCCGTTTTGCAGTACTCACTGCACTGGCCCGCACACTCTGTAAATCGAATGCAGCAGCACTGTTCAGTCGATGCTGCAGTACTACTTATTCCTCGCGTTTTACTGGTCATGTTAATACATATTGATAAAACACACATTGCACTGGACTAATTTTTGACCCCTCTATCGAATGGGCACGTAAACCACTTTAAAAATCATTTTGTTTGTAATGGGAAACAAACTGACGCTTTTTGCTCCAAAACGCAGTTACCCCCTTTCCAATGGCATCGTCAGAAAGAACATTTTCGAATTTTAAACGTTTAAAAACCTAGTCAACGAACAGCACAAATCAAAATAAACAGAGTGGCCTTGCTTTCTTCATTTCACATCACTGCATTCCAGTTGATTCTGAGGAAGTAGCGAATCACTTTACCAAACTGTAACGACTGATAAATACTTGCTGAAGGTAAGTGATAGCGCCTATTCCGCATTTGGTTGTTTGCATAATATCGATAAATACGTAAGCTGAAATTAAATAGTGAAAACTGTGCCCTTCTACAACGGAGACAGCGTACCCATAAACCCAAATCTCATCACGTACAGTCACAGCGTTCAGAAAATTGGGATTACTGTTTGCATATGCTGAGCGATTTCCAGGCGCCGTTGCTTCTGTTTTATTGTCAGCAGCTTTGGTACGAATCTCATGGACACTCTCCTCATGAACAAATCGTCAGTCAAAATTGCTTGTACCGATCCAGTGCTTACTCCTGACTCGATCGCAAATTATCATACTCTTGATATGATAGCCTTCCATGACAAAAGTGTGCACTTGTTCAACGATACTGTCATTTCAGCATGCTGAAAGTCTGCCTCAATGCAGTTTGCTGGTCACTGACGTACGTCATTTTCTGAAGCAGCTGTACCACTGCTTTATCAACTAAAAATGGTATCATTCCCGAAAACCTGTTTAATCTTGCAAAGCAAATGGGACCCCATTGGGTCTCGCGAAGCTTTTGGCCTAATTTGATGTAATGTCACTTTTCAATTTGTCCACCATTTTACAACTGAGGTCTGACAAGCGCTCACTACATATTTTCACTCACACACTGTCTGGAGGTGAGAAAAAATCTCAAATGCACACGAACATTCTCTACCAGATCACCGCTGAAGAAAGTCTCCCACTCTTCACTGGATTACTCAGAAAGAAGAAAGCTTTTGAACACATCTTGTGTGACTATCTGCTTAATAACAGAGTGGACCGGCTACAGCAGTGATTCTGTGTGGCATGGATTTGAGAAGTGCTTCACAGGTTTCCAGAAGTATTTGGCACCAAATATCTACACACAGATCATTCAAGTTACATAAACTACAGGTTGGTGTTTGTGGATGAGGAGCTGGTGTGGGATTGTATCCCAAATGTGTTGCATTATGTAGAGATCAGTCGAATTTCATGGTCAATATATCAACCTGAATTCACTCCATCATGTTCCTCAAACCACTGTATCATGATTCTCACCTTGTGACATGGACGGTTATCCTGCTGCGAGATGTCATCACCATTGGAGAAAACATGAATCATGAAGGAATACAGGTGGGCTGCCATAATGTTCACATAGTCAACAGCTGTCAAGATGGTTTTGATTACTATCACAGGTCCTACAGAAGCCTATGTGAATGTCCCCTACAGCATGATACTGACCCTTCCTGCCTGCGTTCATGGCACAGTGTATGTTTCGAGCAGCTGTTCACCTGTATGACAGAATGTCTGAAGATGACCATCCACCCAGTGTGAAATGTCATCCATCCCACCTGGCAACAGATTTCTATTTATCCATGTTCTCATGTTGATGATATAGTACCCACTGCAATCGTTAGGTCAACATGGGAACACTTAGTTTTTGTCTGCTGCAGAGCCCCATGTTGAACAGTGTACAATGAATGGTGTTCTCTGATCCACTTGTGCCTGCACCGGTATTGCACTGTCAGTGAATCTATCACAGACTGCTGGCTGTCTTACTTTACAGAGCACGGTAGCCTTCGACTTCCACATTCTGTGACGAGACATCAATATCCAATGCCTCATCACCTACTCTTGGTTTTGCCATCCCTCAACAACTTTCCGAAGCTGCACACGACTGTACTGTGTATACAATCAACCAGCTTCAGAGCTTCCAAGATGCTAGGCCATAGAAATCTGCCATTTGTCAAGTTCATTTTTCCCGTTTGCAATCCATATTGTTGCTCAAATGGCTCCCCAATACTCTTTGCTCCCATATACATCCCTTGCCACATCAAGTGCCCACAACATAACCAGGTAGCATTCGACCTTGCGGTTGGCAGTGTTCAAAATGTTCTTGCTCATCAGAGTATGAGTATAAGTTCCAGCTTAGGTTGAATCTATAGGCAGTCACATAGTTTGATCTTAGATTACATCACTAAATAAAGGGTTACTTTTCACTTCATTTGTTAGACAATTGCCTCTGCTCGTCAAAGACAACAGCAGCTGATGAAACATTAACTTAAATCAGTTTTTAAAGCATGGGTGGAGGAAACTGGTCTCTTTCTTCTCCGATCCCTATAAGTTTTTTAACTCTCATTGCGGCTGGTGCATAATGAGGTGTGCCAATTTAAAAGTCATGTATTTCATTCAGTAAGGGTAATTCTTGCTTTAGTTTTTATTATTTACCCATTTTCATAAGGTTCCGAGAAAATAAACCACAACTGTATGGAATCCTATGTTTTACACCACAGCATCAAAATTTATTATTAGCCATTGGCAAGAATGCTAACGCTGTGTCTGCTTAATTGTGAAAGTTTCTTCTGCATGGTGATTTTGTCAAGTGGAATTTCTCCCTCTCCTTTGCATGAAATCACAAGTTCTGTTTTCCACAAAGGAAAACAGTCTTAACTATATCAAAATTAGTACTTGTGAGTGAATGAATACACAAATAAATCTTTGATTTATGTTCAGTCAGTACATAACCTTGAAACTGCACTCAATAATTTAAATAGTGATGGGTCCAGGTAAAGTCCATTTTGTACATTCCAGAGATTCATGGGGATATCAATTTATCCCTTATCTGTGTGATTTGTATCAATGCTGGAGAGGTCATAATTTGTATATCTGTGGTTATTCCTGATACGCGGAAAGGCGGCGATCATTAAATAACACACCAACATACATTAATACAACTTTATTATGCGAGAATATTTACAACGTCTCATACAGTCGGCAGCACAAAACAGAATGGAAAGCAATATGGCGGCACACAATAGGTCCACATGGGTCAGAGAGCCTGCTATGGCAGAGATATATCACTCGTAGAGTCGATAGTCGCCGCAGAGCCCCTCCCCCCCTCCGCCCCCCTTGCAGTACGGAGCACGGTGGTGCGTCAAGTCCTGTGCCAGCCCGGTGGGGGTGGGACACTTGATGGTCACAAAAGCACTTGTCCATGGTGAAATCACACACACAACACTTGGGAGTAGGTGTAGCAAGCTCGACTGACGCTAGGACATTATCACTGTGCCAACGGGGTGGAACCACCGGTCATCCGGCCCGTGATGTAGGCTGCAAGGGCGGAGGAAGGGGGGGAGGGGTGGTGGGCCTGTCCAAATCATGATGGGATTCCTGGGAAGGAGGGCAGGTGTCGTGTACATCAGGGTCACTTGCAGAGTGCTCCTGCAAAGTCCACGCAGGTTTCACCCGGTGGAGTGAAACAGTTACTGGTTTGCCGTTGTAAAGTATCGACAATGTGGAAGGGCCTCGGGACAGGACTTTAAACGGACTGGTGTAGGGAGGCTGCAGGGTTGTCTGTACTGTGTCATCACGTAACATGATAAATTCACATGTGACCAGTTCCTTATGCATGAACACACGAGGCCCACTGTGGGTAGAGGGCAAGGGATGTTTGATGAGTGCGATGTGCCCTCGGACGCTCTCGATGAGTGCTGGGAGCTCGGAAGAGCTTGGTAGCAGCGTATCCTCGACGAATTTAGCTGGTAAAACCAGAGGCTCCCCATAAAGGATCTCGGCGAGGGAGGCTTGCAAGTCCTCTTTGTATGCGGTGCGGAGGCCTAGCAAAACCCAGGGGAGAGTGTTAGACCACTGGCCACCGTGGCACATAAGCGCGGCTTTAAGCGTGCGGTGGCAGCGCTCCACAAGTCCATCGGCCTTGGGGTGATAAGCGGTTGTGTGAACCTTCGCGATGCCACAGTACAAACAGAGGGAGGCGAACAGCTGTGATTCAAACTCCCTACCCTGGTCAGTGGTCAGTGAGGTAGGGCTTCTGAATCGGGAAATCCAAGTGGCAATGAAGGCCCGAGCCACAGACTCAGCCGAAATATCTTCCAATGGGACTGCCTCGACCCATCTAGTGACCCTATCAATAACGGACAGGATATATCAAAAGCCCTTGGAGGGAGGGAGGGAGGGGACCTACAATATCAATATGGGCATGTGGTAGATGTCCTTTAGATATGTCGAAAGTGCCTGGCAGAGGAAGTGCATGGTGGCCCTCTTTAGCTCTCTGACACGGTACGCAGGCACGAGCCCACATCCTACAATCATGTTTAACACCGGGCCAGACGTACCTTTCCATGACGAATCTGGTGGAGGCTTTGATGCCCGGGTGAGCTAGGTTGTGGAGTGCATCAAAAACAGAGCAGCAGAGAGCTGTGGGTACGAGAGGGCGGGGGCTACCAATGGAAACATCGCACCAAACCAGTTCTGTGGTGCCGGGGAATGCACGTTGTTCCAGTTGGAGGGAAGAGGTTGTGTCTTGTTGCAAGGCACGAATATCGGGGTCTTCGGTTTGCCGGTGGGCCAGGTCAGTAAGGTTAAGTGGGGTGGTGATAATGTTGATGCGAGACAGGTAGTCAGCGACCACATTGTCAGCGCCTCGGATATATTGTGCATCAGTGGAATATTGGGATATGAAATCCATATGGCAAAAGCGTCGTGGGGGGAGATTGCGTGAGGGGTTACGGATTGCATCTTCCAAGGGTTTGTGATCTGTATAAATCGTGAATTGGCGACCCTCAACATCAGCTCTGAAATATTTGACCGCCTCGTACAGGGCGAGGAGTTCACGGTCGAAGGCAGACCATTTGGACTGGGATTTGGTTAATTTCTTGGAGAAGAAATAAAGGGGTTGGAGGTATCCAATACATGTTGCTGAAGGACCGAGCCAATTGCAGTGTCACTCGCATCAGCTGTAATAGAAATGGGTACGTCATGAGCAGGGTGAGCGAGTGGGACAGCTTTAGAGAGGGGGGTTTTGAGATTTTTGAATGAATCGGCCATCTCCAGTGTCCAAACGAGTTTGCGTTTGCCTTTAGTATCTTTACCCACCAGAGCATTTGTCAGAGGGATCTGGATAGACGCAGCATGGGGCAGGTGGCGCCTGTAGAAATTCACCATGCCTAGAAAACGGCGAAGTTCAGCGAAGTCCTCTGGGGAAGGGAGGCTAAGTATGAGTTCAACCCGAGAGGAGGTAGAGCAGACACCTTCGGCCGTGACTGTGTGACCTAAGAAGGTGATCTCAGGACTGCTAAGCTGAGACTTCTCATGATTTATCTCCACTCCATTAGCAGCGAGCAGTGCAAGCACTCTGGAAAGATGGAGAGTGTGTTCCTCAGGTGAGGGAGAGAAAATCAGTATATCGTCTAAGTAGGCATAGGCGAAAGGGAGGTCAAACAACAGTGCGTTGATGAAGCGTTGCCATGTCTGTGCAGCGTTTTTGAGACCATATGGCATGGAACAGTACTCGAAGAGGCCAAATGGAGTCATTATGGCTGTCTTGGGGATGTCGTCGGGGAACATGGGAATCTGATGATATGCTTTGCTACAATCGAGAACAGAGAAGATCTAGGAACCATGCAACATCTGGGTGAAATCTTGAATGTGGGGGATAGGGTAGTTATCGATGGTAGTGCATGCGTTAAGAGCACGGTAGTCACCACAGAGGCGGAAAGTACCGTCCTTCTTCGGCACAAGATGGATTGGTGACGACCAGTTACTATCAGATTGACGGAGAATGTTGGAATCCAAAAGATCTTTAACAATGTCTTTAGCACGGTGAAGTTTCTGCGCATTTAGGCGGCGCGCCTTATGCCGCACAGGGGTCCTTCAGTTGTGTTTATTCTGTGGCATGTGCCATTGGCAGTTGCACGCAAAAAACGTGGGAGAAGCAGACGGGGTAGTGGCAGAAGGGGTAGGGGCAGGGGGGGTAGTGGCAGGAGGGGTAGGGGCAGGGGAGTTAGGGACAGGAGGGGTAGTGGAAGGGGGGGTAGTGGCAGGGGGGGTAGTGGCAGGGGGGGTAGGGGCAGAGGGGGTAGGGGCAGATGGGGTAGGGGCAGAGGCCGGCCGAACTGTTACTGGGATCACAGCTGCAGAACAATGACCAGGCTGAGGAGGCGTGTCCACAATTGCAAGAGTGGGTGTGCGGAGTTGCAGAAGCTGCTGTTGGTTCAAATGGTTCAAATGGCTCTGAGCACTATGCGACTTAACTTCTGAGGTCGCCTAGAACTTAGAACTAATTAAACCTAACTAACCTAAGGACATCACACACATCCATGCCCGAGGCAGGATTCGAACCTGCGACCGTAGCAGTCGCTCGGTTCCAAACTGTAGCGCCTAGAACCGCATGGCCACTCCGGCCGGCAGCTGCTGTTGTGTCTGCAACAGTTGTGCATAGACTTCGTCAATGCGAACACACAGGTTGACATTCTGAGTGCACAATGCATCGATGTCTGAACGCTCGCGCAAGAAAGCTGAGAGAGCAGAAGAAAGGTTTGCAGCAAGTGACATACACTCTGAAAGGGCAGAGTGTGAACAGTCAGTAGAAACTTCGAGCTGAGGGGGAGAATGTTGTGATGCACCAGGAACACTCGAACCAGAGACGTGAGTCAGACAGCCAGCTTGCAGATTAGGGGAGAGGGCATAGTGATGAAGAAAATCGAGGCCCAGTACAGGTGCATCAACTTCCGCGACGTAAAATGTCCTGGGGAAAACCTGATCTGGGGCAAATTTAAGCAGGAGATGTGAGGAACCTAGCACCTGAATTGGGGAATTGTTAGCAGCTATCAGTCGCGGTGCAGATAAGGGATCTATGTTAGGTGCGAGGGAGGGTGGGATAACACTAATGTCGGCTCTAGTGTCCACTACAAAACGAAGTTCGGTGTTGATGTCCTTGACGAAGAGGTGCGAAGCAGATGACAGTGCAGTAGGCGTCGGACAAGATGCCAGTAGACACCGTGAGGCAGCGCGGCGGGACGTGGCATCTAGACGTGCCCGCCATAAGCGTTTGGGAAAGCGCACAGGGGTTTGCAGTTGTGAGCCGCGTCACCAAAGTTAGCATGGAACCAGCAATAAGGAGAGCCAGCTTGCGGTGCAGGAGCATGGCTGGGCGGTGAGGCAGCCAGCTGCGCAGCCGGAGTGTACTCAGGTGCTCGCTCGGCCGTCTCCGGTGACCTTTGGGGCGACAACGTAATAGTAGGTAGTGCAGTCGGGTGACCATGGCGTGGCGGGGCCATTGCTTGCACTGACAGCGAGGCGCGTGTCTTGCTGCGGCTGCGGGCAGGCTTGGCTTCTGTTACTGCATAATGCGTGGGGGCGGCGGATGCCGGACTCGAATGCTGGAGGTACCGGTGTTGAATGATGCTGTAGGCACAGTCGGCGATGCACAGGCGTGCTTTGAGGGGCTCAGAGACATGGACAATAGCTGCAGTTGTAGCTCAGAAGGAAGTTTAAGTAGCCAAATTGTCCAAAGTGCGACATCTGGTAGAAAGTATGTGTCCACAAGGGCGCGTAAGTGGCGCCACAGCTGTGATGGGGTACGGTCATCGCTGTATTCTTCATGGATAATGCGTTGGATCAACTCAGCAGGAGGACGGGATAAGCATTCAACGATACAAGCTTTAGCAAATTCGTACTTATTCTGCACGGGAGGCGAAAGCAGCAAGTCACTAATAAGATCCGTGTGATCGTGCAGGTGACTAAGAAGGCACACAAATCGGGCTCCGTCGTCTAGGATGCCGTGAATGTCCAACATTTTATCCACTAATGCAAACCATGTCTTAGGGTTCTCCTTTTGTAGGGATGGCAGTTTTGGGAATCTGCTAGGCGTGAGGTACTGAGAAACGGTGAGTGCAGCGAACACACTACTTGGAGGTGCAGACGGTGTAGCAGTGTAGAGTGGTGCCAAATCGGGATTGTAGGCACCAGCAGACTGGCACACAGTAGCTGTACTAATCTGGTTATTAGGGATAAAACCACACGATTTACAAGCAGCAGGAGTGCAAGAAGAGAATTCAGTCTTGACATGTGAGTTCAGTTGCATAGTGTAGGCAGGTACAGTTGCTGGGGCCCCGGCTGGTGGGGGCACGGTTGGGTGCGGAAGATTCTCCAGTACCATGGAAACAGGTGCAGTTCAGACTGGTGAGCACACGACCGGTGTTTGCCAAGCGAAAGAACCCGGCGCGGAAGTCGATGAAATGTTGTGGACCGGCGCAGGTGGGGCAGCCGGTGCCGCCGCGGGAGCGGGCAGTAGGCATGCAGGAGTGTAGCGGGTGCGGATGAAACCGACGCGGCAGAGACAGACCAAACCGTTGGGAAAACGTGCGGAAGATGAACAGGAGCCGGGATGGCGCGTGGGAGGCGCGGCTGCATCATACCTGAGCGGTTGTAAGATGTCTGTGGAGAGTTGCGTAGTCTGCAGCTGTAGAGCAGGCGTCATGTATGGGTGCAGCAGATGAGCAGGAACGGCAGGCGCTGGCAGTGCTGGGGCGTCGATAAGCAGAATGCAGTCCGACGGTTGTGAGGCACCCGTAGGCGCCGGAACGTGCTGCGGCGGCCAAGCGGGAACCAGGGCCACGTAGGTTAAAATCCGGTTGACAGCGGAGTTCACTTTGGCACTGAAACTGCAGCGTGATTTCCGGTATGGGTTCATTTTCCACTTTGAAAAACTGCGTCTGAGAAGTCGGATCACAGGGACTGAACGGTTGTTGAAACATTGTTCGTAGCACAATACAAAACACTGTTAATAGCACTCGCGAATTGAACTAAAACAGATCGGGGTCAACAATGTGGTTATTCCTGGAATGCGGAGCGGCGGCGATCATTAAATAACACACAAACATACATTAATACAACTTTATTATGCAAGAATATTTACAACGTCTCATACAGTCGGCAGCACAAAACAGAATGGAAAGCAACATAGCGGCGCACAATAGGTCCGCATGGGTCAGAGAGCCTGCTATGGCAGAGAAATATCACTCGTAGAGTCGATAGTCGCCACATATCCACAGTTACATGTCAATAATTGGCTTTTTGTAATGTTGTATATGATGTCCATCATCCAGTGCATGCTTAGAACTCATTGGGGTTGGTTAGAAATATTGGGGTTACTTGTACAATACTTTCTGTCCAGAACATTGGGATATTGCAAAGTGTTATTGAGATGCATTTCATATCTCCTCTCTTCTCACTTTGAGGAAAAAGGAGAGGCATTTCGCAATCAAATTATAACCTGTGGTACAATACAGGTCCCAGGGAACAAGAAGAAGAATATGGAGGGGACAGAATGTGATAGGGACCCTTAATGAAGTTCAGAACTTCTTTATATGCAGTAGAAAGTTCTTACGAGTGTGTTTTAAAGGTTTGAAGTTTTTACTGCTCATGTAATTCCTTTATGACAAAGTGACAATGAATGCCAGTCTTAACATATGAGAACTTAGTAAAATTCACCAGTTTCACCTTAAAAATTATCTTTACATTCCTGACTCACATCTGCAGTCCTGAAAGAGATCTTTGGAGAAGAAAAATTCAACAATTATGTGCTTAGAGGGTGTTCCCATATTCTCTTTTTAAAATAAGTTAAGATTATATCTGTCCAGTGCAGAATTTGCATTAGAAATGAAGGAAAATCCTGTAATAAATTTAATGTCACATGTAAATTTGTAAAAAACAGGGTTGAACAAATATGTGGAGATGTTGCTAGCCCAAGAAGAAGATAAAGAGAAAAACAGCTCTAAAATGATGATTTTTTTTCTAACAGTAGGTGACATGAAATCTGCACTTACCTCTGGATATCTTACATGATAATTTTACTATCAGTTATGTGAATGAAATCAAGCATGTTGATTCTAACTGATGAACCCTACTTTTTCCACAGATAAGTTATAGTGAATTTGGCTACAGTGAAGGGAAAATGCAAAAAAATTAATTCAGTAAATATAATTTTGGTAATACAACTGTCAGTAGCGCAGAAGTGTCACTTCAATTGGATTTCTGAGTTTTCTATTTCATCTGGTCACGAATTTTTATTTAATCCATTGTATATCACAACACTTCCCTGTTGTGCCCTCTACTCAAGCTAGGGAACAGGAGAAAGTAACATAAGCCCAAATCTAATCAGTAGAATGAGTCAAAAATGTTGTAATTTTATTTTTGGACAAAAACTTAGTGCAAATTGGAGTGCTATCATGGTGGAGGAACAAATCTTTTGATCTTTATAGTTCAGTACTTCATGAAATCATTTTAGGATTTGAAAGTTAGTAACGCTAGCGAACTTTAGTACCACGAGGGAAAAAAATCACTATGGTTTTTCTCCTCTGAGTATTTTACTGTGTGTACAGTATTTTCAATAATGATTATATGTGACAAGTTAAAACTGTATGTGATGAATAAATCAATCATTCAATGAATTAATCAAACCCCAATCCCTTCCTTTCATGGGCACACACAGGTAACATCTGTTCACCTAGTTCACATACTCATGCAACAAAAGCATCCAGTTAGGGGAAACCAACACTACCGCCTGTCTACCCACAGGAAAGAAATTGTAGTTTCTTTTGGGTCCCATCATTCTACAATTTCTGTCATTACCAAAGAAATGAAAACATCCCCTTTGTCTGGATTTTATCCATCACATGTGACATTTCACACAGTTTTCATTTCATTATTTAAAGTGCAAATTTTCTGTGGATTATACACATATTTAGCCTTTCTGTTCACTTAGTTTAATAACACTGATTTTGTAATTTAATTTATAATAGTCTTCTGCTCTACATACTGTAACTTTTACATAATATTACACTATTGTGATCTATGATCGTGCAAACTCCGTGGAAAGCTTGAAAGCTTCTGTAATTTACTTATCTTGTTACAGTCCCTGTGTTCCACCTGCTATTGATCTACAAGGGACTGATTGCCTATCTCATTTCCCACATAATGTTATAGTCTTTGATGCTACACAGTCTTATTTATGGAATGGCTTGGTGGCTGAGTAGGTGAATGTCAGATTATAAATTGTAAGGCTGAGGGCTCAAAACTTGGTCACTTTTATGACTTTTGGCAGTAAGTGCAATATTTGCCTATCGCAATGCATTCTGTATGTGGAAAAAGGGCAAGATACATCCTGGATTGGGTTCCATGTTATACTGCAGGTCTCTCTAGAAATGGTTGGGTAAGTCAGACAAATATCAAAGAAAACCTTGAGCATACCAGCTCCAAAAGGACCATGCTTAGCCAAGCACAGATATGTGTAAATCAACTTTCAGATTGAGGAAAGCTTTACTTTGTTTTATGTTAGATATAATGTTGATCAGTTATAAGCAGTTCCTTATTTAGGCAATGTTACACCCATGGACCCAATAAAGCAAATCAGTGTTTGTTGTTTACAGTTCCACCACAATATACATCACCTGTGAATTTCATTGTATATCAAAGCATTTTTGAGAATTTTTCAGAAACTGCCATTGTTCTTTGCGAAATCTATGAGCAATCTGTAGCAGATTGGTGTTTGTTATTTGGTTACTGTAGCAAATTTTCTAACTAACATTTTGTGTTACATCTAGTTTTCCCTTAAAGAGTAGTAGTCATATATTTTATCTGCATTTATCATAAATTAACTCTGTTTTTGAGTTTGCTAACAAATATAATTAACATCAAAATGTTTTAGGAAACTATTATTTTTTGCCACAGGTTTTGGTATTGCTTTAATAGAAATCTTGTTTTTCTTTATCTGCTTCAGTTCTTAAAGGGAATTAGCAATTTTGTAGCTCAGAAGATTAAAAGATAATCAGTGGGCTTAATATAAAGTTATTTGTTCATTGCCTTGTAATACACTGCAACAACAAAATGCAGCCCCACTGTGAATGCTGTTTTCAAACACGGAATGTGTTGGTTGACATTTGTAAGCAGCTGGAAATCATCCTGATTACAGTCAAACGATTGGCAGCTGCTGCGAATCAGTGAGTTGGAAGAGCTCCTGAGAGTCATGTACCTGTGATACCTATACCAGAAGTACCTCAAGTACTATCCTCTCCTGTGGATCCTATCTTCTCTGCAGAAAGTACAGGATCTGTCATTATCCATCCACTTGACTGTGAGCGACATGTCAATGGTAAATCTAGGTGTCCTGTACATGGTGGTTGGGGATCAAGGAGTACATAGGGTGTTGTATCAATCCCCCTAATCAACAAGTTTGGAGTGTTGTTTTTCACTGAAACTGAAACTGAGCCAATGGGACTCACTTCACCTGTTTTGGGGAAAAATGTTTCGTCTGGTGTCAGGAGGTGCATTCACAAAAAGGTAGGGCTCTATTGATTGTCAGCAGTTCAGACGTATGGTGAATGATGGTACCCCTTAGGGAAATGGCAGCAAGGGACAGGAAAGGACACCAGGTGCATTCAGTGTGTATGCCTGGGGGCCTCATTTGGCATGCTGAAGAGGCTGTTCCAGCAGCCTTTGAGGGAACAGGATGCAACCAATAGCAGGTTGTGCTGCAAATTGGAACAAGTGATGACTGTCTTCTGGACTCTAAGGTCATTTGTGGACTATTACAGCAGTTGGCAGAGAAGATTGAGAAAACCAACCTTGCACGTGGAGTTTCAGCGATGCTGACAATTTGCAGCATTGTCCTCAGAACTGATCGTGGCCCTTTGGTTCTAAGTGGCAGGAATGAACCAGAGACTTCGAAGGTTCTGTGACAAGCTAGGCTAAATAGGTCAGGTGTGGACTACATATCAGAGGCTGCTACACAGATAGCTGACTATGTATGAGTGCACACAAGGTTTTTTTTTTTTTTTTTTTTTAAAAAAAAAAAGATAGGTGACTTTCCATCCAATCCAGATAATAATAGTTGTAGGGAACCCTGAAGTATCAGTGCATCAAAATAAATGCCTCCCAAGGTAAGAGTATTAAAATCCTAATGGTAAACTGCCGAAGCATTTGTCAAGAAAGAGCCAGAGTTTGCAGCACTCATGAAAAGCAGCGAAGTTCACATAATACTAGGTACAGAAAGCTGGTTAAAGTCTGAAATTGATAGCAGTGAGATTTTGGGAAGATTTAAGAGTATATCGAAAGGATAGGCAAATTGAAAAAGGAAGTGGTGTATTTGTCGCAGTAGACAAGAAACTCAAAGCCACCAAGTTAAAAATTCAAGCTGCACGTGACATTGTTTAGGCAAGACTCAGCATCAGGGGTAGGCATAAAATGATTATTGGGTCCTTCTATCGCCCACCAGACTCATCTCCTGATGTAACCAAAAACATTAGATAAAATCCCAGTTCACTTGTATGTAAGTTCCCCTATCATACTGTAATCATCAGTGGAGACTTTAATATCCAACAATTAACTGGGAAAATTACAGTTTTGTTAGTGGTGGGAATAATGAGACCTCATGTGAAACTTTACTAAATGCCTTCTCTGAAAACTACCTAGAGCAGATAGTTAGGAGCCCCACTCATGATGGAAATATATTGGATCTAATGGCGACAAATAGACCTGACTTTATTGAGGAGGTCCACATCAAAACTGGTGTCAGTGACCATGAAGTCATTATGGGAACAATGATGACCAAAGTACAAAGGACAACTAAAACAAGGAGAAAGATATGTATGTTCAGTAAATTAGACAAAAAATCAGTAGTGTCATACCACAATGAGGAGCTAGAAACGTTCAGCACAGGGCAGGAGCCATAGAGGAACTCTGGCTCAAGTTTAAAAGAATAGTTGACCATCACTGGATAGATATGTACTCAGTAGAACATTTCATAGTGGGAGCGAACCTCCATGGTATACAGTCATTGTAAAGAAGCTTCTAAAGACAAACAGATTACTGCATTATTTATTTATTTATTTATTTGATTAGCCATCCGTAGACATTTCGCAATGTATGGATGTTGTCAGTTTGGATACAGTGATTTTTGCAGATACATTGACACTTTTATATGCATTTACAGAGTATACGAATACAATGACATTTATCACTTAAATTACATTCAAACAATTAAATATTCACTTATTGTTTAGAAACAGTGTTCCTGAAAATATAGTTTAAGGGTTTTCTGTAACAGTACATGTTGTTAATTTCTTTGATGTCCTGTGCAGCTTGTTATACATTTACAGAATATACAATACAATGTCATTATGTCACTTAAATTACATTCAAACATTTAGATATTCACTTACTGTGTAAAAACAGTGTTCCTGAAAATACAGTTTAAGAGTTTTTCTGAAACAGTACATGCTGTTAATTTCTTTGATTTCCTGTGGCAGCTTGTTATACAATTTTACACCCTGATACAAGAAACTTTTTTGGGTCTTATGCTTGTTTCTCCTATCTAGATGAAGGCAGTGGCTTGTTCTTGTGCTATAGCTGTGTAAAATGCTGTTTGTACTATAATTCACTATATTTTTCTTTATATATACTATAGTGTGGAACATAAATAAACAGGGAACAGTTAGAATACCAAGTATTTTGAATAGTTCTCTGCAGTGAGCCCACTTACTGCTTTTAGTTATAATTCTCACTGCTCTCTTCTGCACTTTAAAAACTGTTTGTAAGTTGAGTACATTATTTCCCCAGAAAATTATCCCATAGCTTATGACTGAATGTACATAGCTAAAATATACAGTTCTTAGACATTCATCGCTGCATACTGAGGAGAGAACTCTAAGTGCGTAACACGTTGTAGATATCTTTTTTGTGAGTTTTTTGACATGTTCACTCCACCTAAGCTGGCTGTCAATATGCAACCCTAGGAATTTTGTGGTGGGCACTTCGTCTACAGAGGTGTTATGTAGCTTTAACTTTAGGGGACTGTTTTTTCTGTTTATTCTAAAGCGTATGCTATTTGTTTTCTTAATATTTAAGGTCACTTTATTCTCTGTAGACCATTTGTAGACATCTTTCAGTGATTCATTACAATTTTCCAACATTTGTGCTGATGTCTCACTGGTGATTATAATATTGCTGTCATCGGCAAACAATATCTTCTCTCCATGTCGGATATATTGTGGAAAGTCATTTATATAAATCAAGAACAACACCGGACCCAGCACACTTCCCTGAGGGACCCCAATATTAATATGTTGTGGATCTGACAGGTGTTTTTCTATGAACTTTGATCTACTGGAGACATGCGAGATCTCTACCCACTGTACTCTATTTTTTAGGTATGAATGGAACCATTTGTTGATTACCCCTCTTACTCCTAGTGCTTCTAACTTAAGTAATAGATTCTGGTGGTCAACTGTATCAAAGGCCTTTGACAGGTCAAGGAATATGCCAGATACATAGTTGCCTTCATCCAGTGCTTCTAGAACCACTTTAGTGAAATGTGCTATTGCCATTTCTGTATCTCTGCCTGGTCTGAAACCAAATTGGTCATTTGAAAGAAGGTTGTATTTGTTTAGATAGCTCATAAGTCTGTTCTTCATTATGGACTCTATTATTTTGGAAAATGATGACAGTAGGGCAATTGGCCTGTAGTTCTCAATGTTTTCTACATCATCTTTTTTGTGTAAAGGTAAAATTTTTGCATGTTTCAGATAATCAGGGAAACAACCAGCTTTGAAAGATTCATTTATGATATTGGTTAGGGGGGCTTTGATACTATTTATGCATTTTTTCAGCACAGACATTGGAATTTCATCTAAACCTGCTGAATTTTTGCTCTTTAACTTCCTTACCACATTACATACTTCTTCCTCAGTAGTGGGTAGCAATACCATTGAATTTGATGTATATTCCCGTGTTCGTGGATTATGAGATTTTGAAAAATTTTCCTGTAACTTTGTAGCTATACTACTAAAGTAAGAATTAACAAAGTTTGCTAGTTCTTTTGGGGTACTTGTTAGGTTTTCTTTGTTCCTGATTTGGGTGTTTATTTGCCTATGTGTTGCTGTTCCTGTCTCTTGTTTCACTATAGTCCATGTAGCTTTACTTTTATTTTTAGCTAGATTTATTAGTCTATCATTGGCCTTTTTTTTGCAACATTGAGCACCTTCCTATAGATTTTTTTGTAGTTTCTGTAGTAATGAAGAAAATCTGGATCACTGTTGTTGTTTTTTATAGAGTTTAGGTATTTAAAAGTTTGGGCAGATTTTCTAATTCCTGTGGTAATCCACTTATTTTTGGTGGATGTTCCAGTAGAACTTAGTGCTTTGGGGAAGGCTTCTTCGAATATTATCTTAAACTCCGACATGAATTTGGAGAATTTCTGATTCACATTATTTTCTGAATATACTTCTTCCCATCTTTCATGTCTTAATTGTAAGCAAAATTTTTGTATTGCTGCGTCTGAGTAGACTCTTTTAAACATGTGGAGGTTTACTGGTTTTTCTACAGAAGCTTTTACTTTTATGATTTGGCATAAATGATCTGATAGTCCAAGATTTTTGACAGTTATGACACAGTTTTCCCCACCTATATCTGTAGCTACATGGTCAATGGTAGATGTTGAGTGTTTGGTTATTCTTGTTGCACAATTAACTAAAGAGGACATGCCAAAACTATTCAGAATATTCAGAAAAGTGTTACTGGTTTCATCTGCCTTAGCTGTGTTAATGTTTAAGTCACCACACAAGAGTATATTACTTTTCAGGGATGACACTTGTTCTAGGCTTTGCATAAGTTTTGAAAAGAATGTTTCTAAATCACCACTGGGAGAATGGTATACACATAGTACAATTAGTTTTTTGGGCATATCTACAGCTGGTATCTCTACTGCTGACACTTCAAAATGCTTGTCTACACTTAGTAGGATAATATCATTCCTGACTTTAAATGAAATACCACTCTTAACAAAAATACATGATCCTCCACCTTTCATTGAGTTTCTGCAATAAGAACAAGCTAGTACATATGAGGGCAAATTTATGTATTGAATTTCATTGACTTTGCACCAGTGCTCTGTGATGCAGATAACTGGACTGTCTAAGGATTGTAACTCAACTTCTAGCTGTTGCACTTTGCTTTTTATACTCTGAATGTTTTGGTGAAGCACTGTTAGAGATTTAATGTTACTTATCTTGGAGGTTTCTTTTTCATCATGCTTGTGACTAAAAAATCTTGCAGATGGGAGGGAGGCACTCTCTTCCGTCTGCTTGTTGCTCCATGTGAGGTTGTGTACTTTTCTGCCACTGCTGATGTTGGAACTGCTGCTGCTCCTGTTGACTGTACTGCTTCTGTTGATTGTGCTGCTGCTGATGGTGCTGTGTCTGCTGTTTCTGGTACTGCTGCTTTTAGTGACACTGGTGGCAGTTGTGCTGGTGTTTCTGCCTCTATTTTTGTTGATGTTACTCTTTCTTCTACTAGTGTTGAGTTTTCATCGTTTTTGCTATTGGGATAGCCTGGGATGGCGGCTAATTCTGCTGTAACCTCCTTTGAATGTGTGTTTTGGTCACCATTGCTTTCTGCATGAAAGTCCAGTGGCATAACAGTTTCAGTTAAAAAGTCGTCTTGCATGTTGAGTTTGTCTAAAGTTTCACTGATTTTTTCACTGAGCAGTCTTTTGCCTCTTCTGTTTAGGTGCATTCCATGATTTGTGTAGCTGCATCTCTGAAGAAAATTCACACTGAGAAAATAGGCATTTGAGTAGGCTTTACAGATTTTCTGGAATTGCCTGTTTGCTTTTTTAATTTCTAAATTTACGCAAGAATTAGGTATGAGATCATGCCTATGAGGTATTCCTGTTACTATCACTGTGTCCTTTTCGGTAGCATGAAGAGTTTTCTTTAGGTTGCGGACTGCAGTTGCCAGTTCATTCCTATACACATCGTTTGCGCCCGCAATCAGTACAATGTGCCGATTTTTGTTTTGTAATCTGTCTTGCTCAATGTTTTTAGCTACTTCCTGTATAGGAGCCCCTGGTTTAACATATCCACACGCTATCACATTGTGTTCAGCACGCAATATTTCTGCAAGATTTCGTCCATGGTTATCAGAGTAAACTGTTACTTTTGTACGTTTATAACACTTTTTCGTCTTCGTTCTTCCGATAATGCATTTATCAATTTTGAATTTGTTCACTTCACACGTTTCTTCCGCTAGGCCTACTGTGTTTACATCAGTCTGTACAGTTGTGTAACAGTCTTGTGTTTCATTGCACTCAGAAATTGTGTTTATGCACTTTTCTTGTGAATGTTTGTTTAGTTCACACGTTTCGCGGCCTATCGTGTTTGTGCCTGGATACAAGGGTAAAACAAAGTGTAGAGGTGTAGATAGAGAGATGTTGAATGAAATGCATTTGGCTGTCAAGAGAGCAATGCATGTTGCCTTCATTGACTGCTGTAGCAGAATATTGTCAAGCAATCTTTCACAGACCCCAAAGAAATTCTATGTAAAGACTGTTAGTGGCACCAAAGTTAGTGTACAGTCCCTAGTGAGGGAGATAAGAACTGAAATTGAAGGTAGTGTAGCAAAAGCTGAAAGTTTAACTGCATTTTCAAATGTTCCTTTACAAAGGAACCCAGGAGAACTGCCCCAATTCAATCCTTGTTTCACTGAAAAGATGAATGAAATAAGTGTTAGTGTCAGTGGTGTCGAAAAAACAGTTGAAATCGTTAAAATTGAACAAAGCTCTAGGCCCCGATGGAAACCCGATCAGACTCTGTACCAAATTTTGGCTGAGTTAGCTCTTCTTCTAAATATAATCTAGTGTACATTCCTTGGGGGAAAAAAAAGGACACAGGTTACACACTTCTACAAGAAGGGCAGTAGAGGTGATCCACAAAACTACTGTCCAATATCCTTGACATCGATTTGATGTAGAATCTTATAACATATTCTGAGTTCAAACGTAATAATGTATCTTGAACAGAATGGCCTTTTCAATGCCAACCAACATGGATTTCGAAAACATCAAACATGTGAAACCTTTCACGCACTTTTCTCACATGACATACCCAAAGCTTTGGAACAAAGCAGCCATGTAGGTGCTGTATTTCTTGAGTTCTGAAAAGCATTTGACTCAGTACTGCACCTATGCTTATTGTCAAAAGTACGATTATATGGAGAATGAAGGGAAACTTGTGACTGGATTGAGGACTATTTGGTAGGGAGGACACAGCATGTTATCTTGCATAGAGAATCATAGTCAGATGTAGAAGTAACTTCAGGATTGCTCCAGGGAAGTGTGTTAGTACCCTTGCTGTTCATATTGTATATTAGTGACCTTGCAGACAATATTAATAGTAAAAGCAGGCTTTTTGCATATTATGCAGTTATCTATTATGAAGTACTACCTGAAAAAAAGCTGATAAATATTCAGTAAATATGTATATAAAAAATCTATTCACCATGCAGTGGCTGGAGAACACACACACAAAAGGGTTTAACTTTTACAAGCTTTTGGAGCCAGGGGCAGAAAAGTTGAAGGGTAAGGAAGATCTTGGCCAATCTCCTTAACATCCCACAGCCTTCACCACTGCGTCCCACACCAGTAATAACTCATAATCACAAGATCCAGTCACAACAGCACAGTGTTCTCAACCTATTGTCCAAAGTGCTCTCCCTCCCTTAATTATCTGTATTATCCAAGGGCCTAACTTTCAGCCCTAAGCCTGCATTTAACCCCTTACTGCATGATTTTTTTTTATTTTTCTGAAAAAAAATGTTACATGTTATGTTCGATGTTCTGATTTCATAAAAAATGCTTAAAAAATTCTAAATCTTATGTAGGGGCAGTTAATTTAGAATTAAGCGTTTGTGCCATATATGGGACAGCATGCAGTAATGACTAATACCATGTGATACCAGTTTTGGGATTGATGATGCACAATGTGGAAAATACACTGTAAGATACGTACATGGACTAGCAGAACTGTATTTATGTACAACAATTACACTTTCTATTCATTACAATACACATATTTTAAGAAAATAACACACATTCTGTTTCCATTTTTCTCTATTCATTATGAAACTTGATGAAGCAATTTCTCTTCTTATTCAAGCACAATGTTGTACTGCACTTCATACACGCTATATAGGATTTTCCCTTGCATTCTGGATACTTGCAACGACCACGGTTTTCCAGCCAGATAGGCATGTGATGTATCCCATCCAGTCGCACCTGACACTGTGGAAGCTCTGCTGTAGGGCCTCTCTTCTTCTTGCAGTCAAGCTGTTTTTGTATTTCATTGCTTCGCCTACCACGTTTCTTGGATAAGGATTTCCCAATTTTACAGAGGGCCTCTGCAACTGCGACCTTGAAATCAACAATGGGAATGTAGTCCGTATTTCTTCTTCTCCATAACAGCCAGCTGTTAACACAAGCCAAGTCAACTAGATGAAAGAATATCTTCAAGTACCATTTCTTTGATCTGATTTGAATTCTATAATATCCCAGCATAGAATCTAATAGATCGACACCCCCCATGTCGTCATTGTAGATCATCACAGAGTGTGGACAAGGTACCATTTTATATTCTTTTTCCTCCCTGAAAAGCCTCTTGATCTCGCCTTCTGGTTTGCATCCAACGTAAGTTGACAAAGTGTTGACTACTTATTATCAAACCAGGAGACTACTGACAGTTGCACACCGTCTACTGTTGCTATCTTTTCCTCCATGCTGCCTCGACCATTCATCTTCATTGCTGCCTCCTTAGGTAAAATGCAAACACGTACTCAATTGGACCAGACTGCATGTTGTGCCATATCCGTCACAGACCTATTTTTCAATATTATATGTATTCTAATGAACAAATATATAAACTTACCTCTTTATAATTATCCACAGATGTCCTTTTTCCTCTGCAAATAATATAAACACTGAAATCAATCGTTTACTGTACCTGATTGCAACTGTTTGTGTGACCAAACTTGGATGTAAACAGCTAGCAACACAAAGCAAAGATTCATAACACATAATTCCTTACTCTCCCAACAGATGGCATACACTACTTGCACAGCTGCTCTTGACTGTGTGCCATATCTGTCCCAACATGCAGTTTGGAAATATATTCTCAGATATGCACATTATGCGGTAAGGGGTTAACATTGCTGCTTTGGTGAAGGACCTAATGTCAACTGGAAATATCACTTTGCAACCCAATCCCAAAACCTTTCCAACAGCAAACCTGACTTTGGCCCCTGCCTTGAACAGTTCCAACCACGATCCCAACTTCACGCACCACCACTACCTCAGAATCATCCCTTCACAAGCTTTCCAAGAATTCCTCACCCCCAGCATTGGTTCACAACCTTTTCCTCAGGTCCCTACAACATGACCCTAACCTGCCCTCTGCAGATTCCAGGCTCTACATTCCCTGAAAGCTGATGACTCCATCATTATCCTCCCAGCAGACAAAGGATCTACCACTGTGATACTTGAACAACAGGAGTATGTTAGTGAAGTTCTACACCAGCTGTCTGACACCTCTACATGCAGCATCTGCCATCAAGATCCAGCCCCTGTGATTCAAACTGACCTGCAGTCCCTCCTAAAAACCTCGGGCACCTCACAAGGACTTAAACTTTAGTCCATAGAACTTCTTACACCAACCAAAGCATGCACCCCCCACCCCTCCTTTTACCTTCTTCCTAAGATCCATAAACCCAATCATTCTGGCCATCCTACAGTTACTGGATTCAAAACACCCACCAAACATATATCTGCCTTAGTTAATCAACACTGCAACCCACAGTACAAAGACTTCCCTCTTATATCAAAGATACTAACCATTTCCTACATCATCTGAAATCCGTGCCTGTCCCACTCCCACCACACATCTTGCTTGTCACCATTAATGCAACCTCTCTCTATACCAACATCCCCCACATACATGGTCTGTCTGCTGGAGAAGATTTCCTCAGGCAGTGCCCATCTGATTCCAAACCTATGGCATCATTCCTACTCATCTTAATCAACTTCATACTTACCAACAACTACTTCACCTTTGAGGAGCAGGTCAGGGGTACGGCCATGGGAACCAGGATGGCTCCTTCCTATGCCAACCTTCTCATCGGTCGCTTCAGCCCCTGGTTTGGCTTAGATACATTGAAGACATCCTTGCTGCATGGACTCATAGTGAGATTGACCTGTTAAAATTCCTGGAATCTCTAAATACCTTATCCCAATTAAATTTCACATGGTCTTATTCCAAAGCTCATGCCACTTTCCTTGATGTTTATCTCATCCTCACTGAAGGCCAGCTACACACTTCCATCCACATCAAACCTACTAACAAACAACAGTACTTACATTTTGACAATTGCCATCCTTTCCGTGTCAAATGTTCCCTCCCGTACAGCCTTGGCACTCAAGGCAAATGTCTTTGTTCGGATGCGTACTCTTTACAGCAGTACACCACCACCCTCACTTCAGCCTTCACTGGACATAATATCCCAACAGCCTAGTTCAAAAGCAGATTTCCTTGGCCATCACATCCAAACCTGGTACTGTTGGTCCCTCCAAAACACAACTTCAAAGCACACAGGTACTTCAACAAGGCCATGACTTCCTAAAATCATGCTCTGAAATGAAATCCATTCTGTTTGAGATTTTGCCCACCATGCCTAGAATAGCTTTTTGTCACTCTCCCAATCTCCACAATATCCTTGTCAGACCCTATGCTCCTTCTGCACCCATCTCCCTGCCCTATGGCTCCTACTCCTGTGACTGTCCCCACTGCAAGACTTGACCTATGCACCCTCCTACCATTATCTATTCCAGCCCTGTAGCTGGCAAAACATATACTATCAAAGGGAGAGCCACCTGTGAAATGACACATCGTATATCAGCTGTTATATGAACACTGTTTGGCCTTTCACATCAACATGACTACCACTGAATTATCATTTAGGATGAATGGGCATAGGCAGAGGGTGTATTGTGGCAATATGCAATATCCTGTTGCAGAGCATGCTCTACAACAGGACAATTGTAACCTTGGTGCCTTTTTCACCAAATGCGCCGTCTGGATTCCTCCCTCAGACACCAGTTTCTCAGAACTCAGCAGTTGGGAACTAGCACTACAACATGTCCTTGGTTCTCTCCACCCACCTGGCCTTAATTTACATTAATTGCTTCTGTCTCAGCATTTCTTCTCAATAACTACTACTTTCTTCATTATATTTTAGTTTTCTTCATCTTTTGTGTCTGACTTGTCTATTTTTCGCTGTCCCCCCTCCCACCTCTGTTACATACAATGCACTTAGCTTTTCACTCCTATTAACTTGTGCACAATGTTTCAGTAGTAATCTCTGTCTTGTGTATAACTTGTCTTCCTCCTTTAAGCTCTCAGGTTTTCAAATCTCATCCCCAACAGTCCCCAACAATCAGTCTTTCATTCTCATCCTGTCTGGTAAGTTTCTCCTGACCCAGAGTTATGGGTGACTTATCTGAACTGTTCCCCGTTCCCTAAATCTCCCAAATCCTTTCCCTTGCCCCTCTTCCTTCCCATTCAACTCTTCTGCCAGAAAAAGGAGCTGCTGGCTCCAAAAGTTTGTAAAAGTTAAACTCTTTTGTGTGTGTATGTGTTTTTTTTTTTTGTTTTTTTTTTTTCTGGTTTTTAGGGCGCACAACTTCAACAGTCATTAGCGCCCAGTATGTGTGTGTGTTCCCCTGCCACTGCTTGGAGAGTAAATTTTTTTATCTATCCATTTACATTATATTATCAATATTGATTAATTTACATTGTCATGCATAAATATTCAGTCAGAGCTTGATAAGATTTCGATGTGGTGCAGAGATTGGCAACTTCCTCTAAATGTTCAGAAATGTAAAATTTTGTACTTCACACAATGAAAAAATGCAGTATCCTGTGGATATAATATCAGTGAGTCACTGTTGGAATAGGCCAACTCATACAAATAACTGGGTATAACCCTTTGTGGGAATATGAAATGGAATGATCACATGAGTTCAGTCATGGGTAAAGCAGGTGATAGACTTCAGTTTATTGGTAGAATACTGGAGAAATGCAATCAGTTTACAAAGGAGATTGCTTACAAATCACTTGTGCAACTGGTTCTAGGATATTGCTCAAGTGTGTGGAACCCATACCAGACAGGTTGTTTAATCTATGGGAGAGTGTCGCAGAGATACTGAAGGAACTGACCTGCAAGACTCTCGAAGATAGGTGTAAACTATCCTGAGAAAGTATATTAAAGAAGTTTCAAGAACTGTCTTTAAATGGTTACTCTAGGAATATACTACAACCACACACATATTGCTCACATAAGGATCATGAGGATAAGATTAGAATAATTACTGCACACATAGAGGCATTCAAACAATCATTCTCCCACACTCCATAGACGAATGGAACAGGAAGAAACCCTAATAACTGGTACAATGGGACCTACCCTTCGTTATGCACCTCATGGTGGTTTGCAGAGTATAGATGTAGATGTAGAATAACTTTCTCCACCCCTGCAACAACAAGCTTAGGCAACTGTGAAAAACATTTAGCAGCAAAATTGTAAAGAAGTTATTTAAAATGGGTTGTATTATTTAAGGAAGAAATCTCCAAAGAAGGAAAATATTGAGTTCAGAGTAGAAAGATAGGTTGCAGCATGTCCAAAATTTAGGATGGTAGACACCACACATGTACTACTATTAACTACACACACATACACAAAAAGGACAATTTGGTAGAAATAAAAAAACTGATTAGTGTATCAACAAAGAATGTTGATAACAAGGCTAGAAGAAAGCCACCGAACTGCTGACAAACTCATTTATCACTTTCTTGAAGTCAAGTTTATCAGTCAGATCATTTTCTATTGCATTGAAACCTTCCAAAATACTACCCCACAATGCAGCCATGAATGTGGTATCTATAGAGGTAAGCTTTTGAGGTATGCCTGTTGCTTCTGATTTAATCACAGCTCTCTCAATTTTCTCTTTAGAAATGCACTTAAGAGCTTTATCGACAGCTTCCCAATTAGCATTCATGCTTTTTCAGACATCTTCTCAAGTTGACCATCTGATGCGTCCATGCCTAGCCAAACAAAAATGACTCAGAGGCAGTGTTGCCCATTGCATGATGCGCATCTCTCTTTCTGTCTACCTATGATTTCTTTCTCAATTATAAGAACTCCTGCAACCATCGTTGTTCCACCCCCAGCCCCCTCAAAAATTTGCTGCCGCTAAGAATTTGCCACCCTGAGCCCCAACATCTGTAATAACAGTCAGGCTAATAAATATAGCTTGTTACTTTAGTGTAGGTTGCAAGCCTGGTAACAAAATCTCAATAATAGTCACAGTAGGGTCATTTAAGCTTATCGAGATTGTTCTCCATTGTTTCTACATACTACAAACTTGCTGTTATCGTTCTAGAATTTTATTAGGAGTTTCTAACTATACTTAGTCATTTGCAGTATTCCCTGTTCACAGCGTGTGGTCTATGATAATCATGAAAGGTTACACACAGTTTTAAAAGCATTTTTCAGTGCTGTGTTCACTAAAAGCAAGGATCTGTTACCTAGTGGATACATACATTTCCTAGCTTGTTTTCGTTGTTTTAAAATCATATTAATAAGACCCATGTTGGTAGAATTCTAGGTGTATGCTTTCTCTTTATGCATTTTCAAGTGACAGATCACATCAGCATGTATGTCATTCAATTTCACTGTTTTGTGGAGAATAAGCAGTGGGTCTTCAGTTTTATTTAAAATACTTGTCACAGCCTGACTATAATTTTTATATTTTAATGACCACCCTGTAAATTTCTAACCTACATTCTACATTTTGATTTGCCTTCAGAGAATTTTCCATTCATTTAGTTCACAGCTACACATTTCCTTTATTGTAGGATAGGCCTACAGCAAATGTTGAAAACTCCAAAAATTGGGCAGATACTGCCATGACTGTGTGTAATTTTTTTTTTTTTTTTTTTTTAGATAAGCTGTCCAATCTACTTATTTCTCCAGCTGTTATTTAGTATCGGTCCCAACACACTTGACCAATGATTTAGTCTATGTGATAATTTTATTTCATAACCTTCTGAATTGTTACACCAAGGTATTTGTATGAGTTGGCTAATTCCAAATGTACCTGATTGATTACTATAATTGTTCATTCATAAAACAATACAAACTGTATGGATGTCATCAATTGTTGATACAATATTTATTTTTAAATAAATAATACATAAATTCTTAGTTTCTACATTTCTAATAGTTAGTCTTACAATATATGTAATTATGTCATACATTGTTTCTTAATGTATGGTTTAATTATGATGTTTAGTGGATATCTACAGTTATTTTAAATTTTCATTTACAGTTAACACCTTTTACTTAAATATGTTTTTAGCCTTTGATTAAAGATGTGAAGTTCATTTACACCATTAATTTCCTGTGGCAGCCTGTTGTACAATTTTAGGCTATTACGTAGTATACTATTCTTTATTTTTGACTTGTTTTTTCTGTTTATGTATAGGTATCGACTGGATCTAGTTTCATGGTCATGTACTGAACTTTTTGTAGCACACAGATGAATATTTTTTCTTAAGTAGATTATACCCTGGAAGATGTATTCACATGAAAGAGTCAGAATTTCTATCTTGCTGAATACGTCAGTACTGTGGACCCTATTGCAGCCCCATTGATATTGTAGTTATTTTTTTCATTTATTTTGCTGTCGTCATACTGAGATCCTGCTGTTGTCCTTTTACAGAGAATTTAAATCTTATCCTTCGTTTAGATACAAAGAACAGTCTTTGTCTGATGTTTCAGAATATATTTGTCCTGTTTGCTGCACTGGGAAAATGGAGATGGTTGTAAACATAAATCAGCATATTAACAGTGACTTTCTTGTGCAGATAAACTCACATGTGACTGAAAGTGTAGAAGTCACTGTGTTGAAACAAACAAATGAGGAAGAAAATGTTCCAAGTCCACTCAATTTGCATAACACTGGCAGCTGTAGAGGTAAAATCAAGATTATGTTTTAGTGTGTTAAGAGTGAAAATGAACATTAAATTTGTCAAAACTGGTATACGCTATAAAACTAAAATGCTATTCATTTTAATAAAATGCAATTTATGTAATTTTTATCTTTCAGAAAACAAAACACCTGAAGAAAGACAAAATGGAACAGATTTGTTGTACTGTGGGACACACAACAATAATTATGCATCAAAAAGAAGTGACAATTACAGACTGTCACGTAAATATCCAAATGATACACTTAGTAATGGTCGCACTAATTTTGGCAGTTTCGTTCGGCCTACCAAAGTACAAAATAGAAGGAAGGTTTCACAACATCTTACCTGTAATATCTGTGGAAAATATTTTGCTACCAGACCGGGATTGTACTTACATCGCCGAAAGCATAAAGAAGGATATCAGTTTGAATGTGATACGTGTTCTAGAAAATTTATGGATAAGCAAACATTAAAAGAACATCTCCTAACTCACATGATAGTTAAACCTTACCTCTGTCAAACTTGTGGCAAGCATTTCAGTAGACATTCTAGACTCAAAAAACATTTAATGAAACACAGTCTTGAAACGGTAAGACCTAAACATTACTTTACATGCAGTTTTTGTGAAGAAGTGTTTATAAGTGAAGAAATAGCATTGAAGCATGCTAAAATTGGACATGGGAATGTTACAGAATTACATTTCAGTCATGGTTTGATTGATAGAGTTTTTCTTTGCGAGTATTGTGAACGTTGCTTTGTTAGTCACCAAGCATTAAACTGTCACCGAGAAAGTCATGCACCACTGTACGTGTTTTCCTGTATAGTGTGCAGGTCAACATTTCCAACATTTTCAAGACTTCAGACTCACAAAATAGCCCATTCTTCAGAAAATGCCACAGACGGCTTTGAGGTGCCCAGTTATTACGCTTGTACTGCTTGTGATAAGTCATATCTGCATTGGACAAACCTGACAGTGCACTGGAAACTACAGCATGATAAAATCAAATATATGTATCATTGTAAGGTAAATATAAAATTGCTTCTAATACACAACAGAGTATATTATACATTTTTAATGTCAAATCCCATCATTCCTGTAAGATGTTTCTTTATTTTGCCAGTTGTTTATCTGATGCTCAAGGTGTTTAGCAAACTGCATTTGTTGTGCATCATTAGTACTTGAATAATGCTAAGTGGTGTATTACTTAATACTAATGAACTATAAACTTCTAATTACTACAGTAAATGACGGCGCTGATAATCTCGCCACTGAGTGCCCCTAAACCACAACCACTATTATGGCAAAAAGTTTTCATTAAGGTTCTTATTGCTACTAAAAGTACTTTGTCATAGAACTCATGTAATAATGTTGATATAAACCAAAAATCTTCACATATTTCTCTTATTTCAACGTAAAGATACCCAAAATTTCATATGAATAGTACACCTAAATAATTATAGAACATTATTAGTGTTTGGAATGAAGGCTTAATTTAAAGAATTACAAATTGTGGTATGGAGCAGCAACAATTGTGAGATTGATAGTGTGTGGCTTACTTGTTGATGGAGACATGAGTGATAAGCAAGACGTGGAATTATATGCTAGCTTTAAGATTGGTCCTTTTGTAAGAGAGTACTTGCAGGACATGCCTCATACTGTTGTACTACGATGAAGCAAATGTTTTGAGGTGTTAGAAGTGGAAATCTAGACTGGAGAGAGAAGACTGGCAACAATTTCTACAGAAAAAATTCTAAGCACTGTGAAAGATATAACAATCATGTAAATTGTGGTACAGTCAAAAGTGAGGAAAGGGTGATAGCAACAGTGTTGGGGAAGAGGCATACAACAGAAGAGGAGGTCAGAGAACAAATTGTAATAAACTGTGTTAAAAATAAAGTTGTATTATTGAGTGGGTGATTATTGCAATGAGCACAGTTGAGAACAAGAGGACTTTTTTATAACTGTGGCATATAAATAAATAATGAGTCACACACTGAAAAACTGATTTAGAAGTAATCGATAAAATGAATATGGCATTCATGCAAAATCAGTACAAAAGTTGTGGAATGACTACACAAACACAAAAAACTATACAGATTTCTCATCCTGTATGTGTTTTTTTTTTCCTACATTAGTAGGTTTAACCCTAAGACGCCTAAGGGGGGGATTCGTTGAACCCACAATTCTTTTATGTCGCCTGCTTTTGCCCAAGTAACTTTCATACTACATATTCCATTTGAGTTACTGTTTGTTGGCTATTTTATGAAACGTTAGAGTCAATATATTTTATAGAAAATTCCTGCTTTGAAAGAAAAAATAAATAAACTTATTATGGGTCCAACAACCCCCCCCCCCTCCCCGAGGCTACCATGCTATAGAAAATTTCCCTTAGTAGGATTTCGTATTTCTCATGTCTACAACAATGCAAGTTAGTTTCTTGTTGGTTGGTATTCTTGATATTCACAACAATCGGTTTACTTTCAGAGGAAGTGATTGTTGATGTTAGTCAGCTGTTATTTATCTTATACACTTGCAGTGAGTTAGTGCAGTTCCCAATACGTAGGCCTCCAGTAACTTTGGTGTCCTACACAGCAAAAACGAAACCAAGTAAAAACTTACTGATGTTGTCAACAATGCACCAAGATAAAGGCACTGTTGGAGGAGAGAAGAATAAAACCGAGATAAATGCATATTATAATTCCACTAAAGGTGGAATTGATACCATTGATCAAATGGCGCGTATGTACACCTGCAAGAGGGGAACAAAGAGATGGCCTCTATCTGTATTTTACTCTCTCATCAACATTTGTGCTATCAATGCAACCACCATATTCATCCAGCAACATCCAAGATGGAATGAAAAGAAACACAACAAACGGAAACTTTATCTTCTGCAAGTTGGGATGGAACTCGTGAAATTGCAGGTAGAAGAAAGAAGTGCCAATGCAAGAGGGTTATCTAACCAAATTGTTCAATCAATGGAGACTATTCTACAAAAGAAAATCAAAGAAGTGACAACTGAAGCACGTCAGCCTCCTGCAGGGAAAGGTCGGTGCCATATTTGTGTAAGAAAAGCTAAAACAAAGAAGCAGAAGTACAACAATCTAAGTAAACCAAAACAGTATTGTGGACAGTGTCATAAACATATGTGTAACACAAACTCAGAAAAAATTGTGAAGTGTGTCTCTTGCCTTGAAGTTGAGGACTCAGAGTAGTCTATTGTATATGAACACATCTGTATTTTGTATTGTAATGTGACAATTTTTTATTCACTCAATTCAATATTTATAACAATAAACAACATTTATAAACTGGTGCCTTAGTTAAAATACATAAACCATTTTGAAAGTTGTAATTTTTCGTCAGTAAACTTATTTAATACCTGTGGGCTCGCCGAACCCCCCCTTAGGCATCCAAGTTAAAAAAAAAAAAGGCTTGGGCGTCCTAGGGTTAAGAACAGAACAATACAAAATTTGAAGAAAATGAAATTTTCTTTATAAAACAGCTTTAACATAAATAATGATACAAGTGCCATCATGCCCATTTGCAAACATTTCACAAGATTCTTGTAAAATCACTTATTCTCCTCTTTCACAAATGGAACAATTTTAGCTAATCCTTTCTCTTTCCCTCCGACAACCGATATTCATCATTTAGTGTTTCCATTGCACCTGCTGAAGAGCAGGAGGCTTCATGTTCCTCTTTGGGATGTAATGTTTCTTGAACTCTTCAACTGCATTAAGAGTTGACTGAGCTTGCACTACCCCCCGTCATTCAGCAGTCAGTCTGATCCACTGTGGATCTGAAATAGGTACACTGGTGAAATTCATATATTTTTTAGCAGCTGACTTAAAAGTTGTAAAAATCTGTTCCTTGCATAACAGTTACTATGAATGGTGTTGTGTATGATGAAGTGAACTAAATCTTTTGGAACTTCACACACAGTTGGCCTCTTTTGTTTATCAATGTGAACAAAATCATGATCGTAAGACATAAAAGAATGCCCTTCACCAAAAACTTTTGTTCTACTTCTGTAAAGCAGTGGTTCCCAACCTTTCTTAGACTGTTAGCTATGAGTGCAATGAGACATCAGCTAGTACCTCTGCCCCCCCTCCCACAAATAGCACCTAACTAAACTGTGGAATGAAAGACTTTTCTTGGAACACTTTTATTTTTAAAATGATGAAAGTTAAATGAACTCTTCTCAGATAAGAAAGCAAACTGTCCACAGTTAGGATAGACACTTGTTATAAAACATACTTCCCCTGCATTACTCCTCTCCATTGCAGCACTGTCTTGACCAGCACACTGCAAACCCATTTAAAATCAAAGAGGTTCAGCTGTGTGCACTATATTTACTGTTTGTAAATAACTTGATTGCTGCAATCCTTACTCCTGAACTGGCTGAAATTGGACAATTTCAGGCTGTTAATGCTTTGTGTCTAACCACTATAATAATAATAATAACACTATGTACAGCACTATAGTAGCCCTTATGCAGTTACTGCTGTGTCTACTGTCAATCAATTCATTTATCTGTCTTGAAGAGAGTAATGAAGCAATTTCTGGATTACTGAAATTACTATCTACAACTTGGAGAAGACATTTTCTTGTGATATTTATCATTTGTCATGTATACGTCTCACTTTTATCATCAGAAGTGTACGGGATAAAGCACAACATATATGTGTAGTGGGTGGACTATGTGAGGAACCTGCAACCTCTACTGCATTAATGCTACTCATTGAGAAAAAGTAATTATTGATAACCAACATAATAAATATTAGAGTCTTACAAAATTATGATAATGGTAATGACCTTTTGAAAATAATTTAGTTTTGTGACTGAAACGGAGTTGAATCGTTTAGTTTTTACCCCACAGAAAATTTCATTTTACCCCTCCGGAGGTAATTAACACAAGGTTGAGAACCACTGCCATAAAGTAACCCTTTGCTATTAGGTAAACCCACAGAAATGTCATCATCCTTGTTTTTTATTGTGCCCACAGCAGATGTCACTCCACCCTACTACCTTCATTTTACAAGTAAGTTTCGGTGTAAAGGCTCTGTGCACACAAGAAGCAATTTCATTCTCAGCCACATATGGTCTCATGTGAGAAACATGACCAGTTTGATTATCACCAAGATGAATGCAACAAGTGTAATTTGAGAGCTACTGTTAGTAGTACATTTCACTGTACCTTAATGAAGGAAGAGAAATCACTTTTTGTTAACTCATTCCACTTGTATACATTCTTCCAAGTTAGGCTCTTGACTCTTGATTGTGTCAGCTTTCATGGACTCTGTAGCTTTGTTTGCTTTTCAGCTATGGATTTATAGCTGCAGTTTATTATCTTTATTATTGGGATCACACCTCTATTTTACTCTAGCAGGTCACAAGTAGGACACGTATCACTTGAAAAATGATGAAATTTGTCTTTAAAGACTTTAGTATAGAAGCGATATGTGATTATATTGTTTCCATGTTGCTTGTGGAATTCCTGAATAAACGAAAAACAAAACAATCAGAGATTAATTAAGTAGTCTTTGTCAGCTGTTTTCCCTGGAATAACAACTTTCTTGCCTTGGTATTGCATTAATATGATCAACAACCAGTTTTACATCATCTTGTGTACATTTCCGATGTTTTGTGTTATATCCTCACTTTTATTCGTAGACAGTCTCACCACTTGCAATCACACCACTCTGCTTCAACCATGTTAATGTCTGAACTCTTCTTTTGGTCAAACTGAGAACCTCCCAAAATCTTCCTTCACATACTCTTATTATATCTCCCTCACCATAAGGCAATGTGTAGCTCATAGTTACTTCTTTCTTCTCTGGTATTATCAGTTGTTCAGCACCTTCCTCAGTAGACAGCTGAGTAGTTTCATTAGTACCATTATTCACTTTTGATATTTGCCTCTTCACTTAGCAAACATGCATTTGAGACAATTCATTTATGTACTTTGCTTTACTGTATCTTCTAGTCAGCAGAAACCATCAAACAACTTTCAGCTCATATGCAAGCTGCCTGTATTTAAACTGACATTTACATGAAACCTGAAAGAGGTTCCATGTAATTAGTTAACATTAACCTCATAATCAGAACAATTATTTTTGTCAGTACAAAATTCATTTCAATAATAAATTAAACAGATTAAAATGCTAGAACATTACTTATGTTGATCCCAAGTCTTATAACAAATTTTAAAACAATAGTCGAAGCCTACCAGGTTCTTGGGTGCATCTTTAGCTGGATCCACAGTATTGTCTTTTTGAGTATATTCCTTTCCTTCACTGTGTAGTTTCTTCATTTCACATTTAGCACTACCTTCACTTCTCCTCCTCTGTTTTGGTGCAATTTTCCTTTCTGTTTTGCAGTACTGTGTATTATGTACCCATAATAATTACTTTGGCAATGTGTGGTTGTTGCAAACAAACCACAGAGCTACTTCAATCGTCAGCAGTTCACACAAGTGTGTGCCAAGACACTAACGGAGAACAAAGTGTTGGTGCATGACTCATTATTTGAACATCAAAGTTGGTGGAAGACATGAGTACCATCTTGTGACAACTGTTTACATTGTGTCCCACTGTTCTGGTGCTTGTATATAAATATATGTTATTGGCCTTGGCTTTACAATGGAATTTCACTAACAATTCAAAATTTCATTTTTTTAGCACTTTTTTTACCTACATGCCTCAGTTATAGTAATAACAATAATTCTTGCAATAAAAACCCTTTGGCATCAAGGTTATGGTTTCATCATTAAAGTGCTGAGAAAGAAAGAGTCAAAGGATTAAAACTCTTGTGTAAATTATGTTCAACAGGCTCCATATGGTGGCAGCTAGTCAGAGAACATTTATAGGATTCTAAACAGAGGTTTCCAGTGGTCCCAAAGGAACAAGAGAAGATTTTTGTGATGACAGAAAATCTTATGAAGTATTCTTGCTCCCTGCCTTCCTGCAATGGTCATGAGCTCCATCTTCTTTAAAAATTTATCTTGTGTACTTCAGTGCGATTCCCAGAACATTTGAGGACTTATTAACATCAGAATTGATAGAGACATTAAATATTCACCTCACAACATTAATGAGATGGCAGTACCATAAAGAGGAAGAAAAATGATGTTTGAATTATGCCAGAGAAATAACACTTCCTAGATCCTTAGTCAGGAACCAGAATGTCTGGGTCTCCAAGTACTCACTTGGGAACATAAAAGAAAGTATGGGGATTTAAAAGCAAAATAGACCAAAAAAGAAACAATAAATAAGCCAAAATTGTAATTTTTATCCATCCATGAGTCTTAGGAAAAGTTTTTAAAAAAAGTTAAAGAAACAAGAAAATGACACTCTTAAATCACATCTCTGTGAACCCCAATTACGGAAAAAAGTCCATAAGGGTATAGAACAAAGAATATAGAAGAAACAGATGTGAAAGTAGCAGAGCACAGAGTACATAACAAGGAACATAAGAGCAAGAAAAATATCATAAAAAGCAAATGGGGGAGGGTGCAGTTATGTTATTTGGACCAAGGGTATACAACACTTCGGTGTTTGCATGGAAACTGTAAAAATTTACAAATGGAAGAGATGGTTTGTTGAAACAAGCTTGATGAATAAGCTAAGTTTTCCTTGCACAAAAGCTGAGAAGATTAACAAAAATGATCTATGCATATGGCACTTTGAGTGTTGCCACAGCAAATAGAAGCCACCTTCCAATCCAAATTATGGACCGTAAAATCATTAGCAAATTGAGTGGACTCTTCCCAAACATGGGGCATAGATAGTCAACAACCACAAGCATCGCACATTGATGAGTCCTCCCACTGCTTAAGGAATCAACGAATCACGGAGACTGCCTAATGTAGAGGAAAGTTAGAAGAGCTTTATTTCACCTCAGTAGCTGCCAAGAACCACAGGAGGATTAAATAAACTCCAATTTTTTATTGTCCTTCATTTTCAGCTATTTTTCAGATGACATATGGTCATGTGCCTCTGGAGTGAAGTAACTGTATGCAGGGGAGTTTATATTTCACAACAGTATTTCAGGTGCTGCATCTGCCAGTTAGTGCCCCAAATTCCCACATGCCCCAATACCCCTCAAAATGTCATCAATTTGACCAGACAGATTCAGGAATGGTGAACATCGGCTTAGGGAGCAGTGTCAGATAGTGAGGCCTTATGCTTCTGCCACTCAATCTGTTCTTCCTTCCTGACTTAGGCTTAAACAATGGCATACCTTCCGAAAATTATGCTTTAACATAACAGGTACAAAATACTTGTAGAAGGTTGCAAATTTTCATTGTTACACAATGGTTTTAGTTTCACCTTAGTGTTACCAAATTTTTATTGGTTTAGTTTATCATTCATATGTCAAGGGTAATGCACGTAATAGCATTATTACTATTGAGAAGAAAAAAAGTTTTGTATATATTTCTTCAGTCACCATGGAGGATTGAGGGCTAAATGACCATGTAGTTTTTATGTCCCTTTATAACTACAGTCATCATGTTATAGGCAAAGGATAAACACAACACAAGGTCTGGATAGTAAATGCAAGGTCTGGATTCTTAGTGATCCCAAGTGGCTTTGAAACTTAGAGGCAAATTTTTGGATGCTATTTCCAAGTATGAGTGCTCAAGCAAGTGAAATATTGGTTCAATATATTCAAAGAACCTGGCTTTGAGTCTCTGAGGGTCAATTTATGATAAAATAGACGGTGCAGAACACTCACTGACTGTCATGGTCAAAATTAAGTCTTTCAGTTACAAGAGAGGAAGATGAAAAGAGTGTCAAGAGTGGATTAAATGGGTATAAACTAATTTTCGCATTGAGAACCAAAAGCCAGTGTGCTGTATCCACAGCCAGATTCAGATCCAGGGGGAGTGCTACACAGTCCCTCCAAACAACATTTTACTAACACTTATATTTTGACATGTACTAATTTCAAATTTTTCAGCTAACTTTTGAGGAATAAAGTATTGTGACAGCTAAAGCCTCAGACATGGCAAAAAAAAAAAAAAAAATAAATAAATAAAATAAAAATTATGTGCTTCATTTAACAATGTTACTTTTCAGTTGTATTCCTTAGGGCCCAGGTTGATCGATTTGTGACTTGACTGGTTGTAGAATACCTTCTGGTCTGGAAAAGGTACACATTCATAGGCTGACCACACCTGCTGCCAGCAACAAATATGATAAGATTTGTGTTTGCTTAGATGGAATCAGCAAACCACAGAAAGTTCTACTAAGACAGGACAGATGGGAGGGATGCTCCACTAATGAAAATAATAGAAAGACTGATTTTCTTAATGTAAGGATACAGCACTCACCCTATTTATATGCTCACATAGCTGTAGTCTGCAGCAATGTGTTCACAATCTTAGAGCTGTGTGAGATACGCAAATGGTGAGCATACATTGATTTTATACCGTATAAATTATGAAGTTTTCAAAGTTGCAAAAGTTTGTCACTATTGTAGACCTTAAAACGGTTGCATGGCACTGATTATTCTCAATTTTTTGAACAAATACTTTCCATATGATGTGTTTAGCTTACATGCAAGTTCTTGAAATTTTTCTTGAAGTGATGTATTAAGCACTAATACAAGCAAATAATCCATCTTTAATGACCTTATTGTCAATGGGACATTAAACCGACCCTTTCTTCCATCTTTCCCTAAACAAATACCGAGCGAGGTGGTGCAGTGGTTAGACACTGGAATCGCATTCGGGAGGATGATGGTTCAATCCCGCGTCTGGCCATCCTGATTTAGGTTTACCGTGATTTCCCTAAATTGCTCCAGGCAAATGCCGGGATGGTTCCTTTCAAAGGGCACGGCCGACTTCCTTCCCTGTCCTTCCCTAATCCGATGAGACCAATGACCTCGCTGTCTGGTCTCCTTCCCCAACACAACCAACCTAAACAAATTATACAAAATATTTTAATGCAGTATATTATTGCTGTTATTTATAAAACTGTAGGCATCTGTGACTCATTCAAAGTAAGGGTTATGGTAAGTTATAGGTGGAAAGGGGGAGCAGGGGGCAGGTAGCAGCATCAACAAACTGTGACACCCCCACCCCCCCACCCCCTCCGAATCAAATCCTAGCTTTGTGCCTGTCCACAGCTTCAACCTCCAACCTCTTGACATCATATGTGCTATTGCAGTTTTGGGGAAGGAGCGAAGATTAACATGATCATCCTCACATAATGAAAGCTGTGCTGACATTCGAACAGTGGATGTATTGCCATCAAAGATGGTAATGTTAGAACACTGCTGTGAGGGAAACCATTATATTTTTTTACACTGTCTGACAAGAGTTCCCCAGTGCAGTACCTTGAAGAAATAATACAAGAGTAAGGGGCATCTGAATATGGATAAATGCCCTTGAAAGACTCATTGACAGAGCTGTCTGGAGGTATTACATATTGCAGGCCTTCTCATGGTTGCAAAAGACACCTATGATGGATGCTTGACATGGAAAGCCTAATTCCTCTACAGTTTTTACCCTCTACAGCTCCCTCTAGTACCATGGAAGTTATTCCCTGATGTCTTAACAGATGTCGTATCATCCTGTCCCTTCTTCTTGTTAGTGTTTTCTGTATGTTCTTTTCCTTGCCAATTGTGTGGAGGTCTTCATCATTCCTTACCTTTCCAGTCCACCCAACTTTCAACATTCTTGTGCCACATCACTTCTCAAATTCTCTTCTGTTCTGGTTTTGCCTCAGTCCATGTCCCACTGCCATAGAACGCCGTGCTACAAACGTAGATTCTTAGAAATTTCTTCCTCAAATTAAGACCTTCTCTTGGCCAGGAATGCCCTTTTTGCCAGTGCTAATCTGCTTTTTACATCCTCCTTGCTCCATCTGTCATGGGTTATTTTGCTGCCTTGGTAGCAGAATTTCTTAACTTCACCTACTTCATGATCACCAATTATGATATTAAGTTTCTCACTGTTTCCATTTCTGCTACTTCTTATTAGTTTTTTCTTTCTTCAATTTATTCTCAATCCTCATTCTGTACTCCTCAGATTGTTCATTCTATTCAACAAATCATGTAATTATTCTTCTCTTTCACTGAGGATAGCAATATCATAAACAAATCTTAACACTGATATCTTTTCACCTTGAATTTTAATCCCACTCTTGAACCTTTCTTTTATTCCCGTCATTGCTTCTTCAATGTATAGATCGAATGGCAGGGGCAAAAGGCAACATCCCTGTGTTACACCCTTTGTAATCCCTGCACTTCATTCTTGGTCTTTCAATTTTATTGTTCCCTCTTTGTTTTTGTACATATTGTACATTACCCATCTTTCTCTATAGTTTCCCCCTATTTTTGGATTTTAAACATCTTGCACCATTTTACGTTGTCAAACACTTTTCCCAGGTTGACAGATCCTATGAACATGTCTTGATTTTTCTTCAAACTTGCTTCCATTATCAACCACAGCATCAGAACTGCCTCTGTGGTATTTTTACCTTTCATAAAGCCAAACTGATAGTCATCTAACAGGTACTCAATTTTCTTTTACATTCTTCCATATATTATTCTTGTGAGCAGTTTAGATGCATGGGCTGTTAAGCTGACTGTGTGAGAATTGTCGCACCTGTCAGCTCTTGCAATCTTGGGAACTGTATGGATGATGTTTTCCCAAAAGTCTGATATTATATCCCCAGTCTCATATATTCTACACACCAACATGAATTATAATTTTGTTGCCACTTCCCCCAATGTTTTTAGAAATTCTGATAGAATGTTATCTGCCCTTCTGCTTTATTTGGTTTTAAATCTTCCAAGGCTCTTCTAAATTCTGATTCTAATTCTGAATCCCCTACCTCTTCTACATCAACTTCTGTTTCTTCTTCTGTCATGTCATCAGACAAGTCCTCCCCCTCAGAGAGGCCCTCAACACACACTCTCCTCTGCATTTAACAGCGGAATTCCCATTGCACTCTTGATGTGCCCCCCCCCCCCCCCCCCCACTTTTAATTTTACAGAAGGTTGTTTTGACTTCTTTGTATGCTGAGTCAGTCCTTCTGACAATCATTTCATTTTTGATTCCTTCACATTTTTCATGTAGTCATTTTGCCTTAGCTTCTCTGTACTTCCCATTTAATTCATTCCTAAATGATCTGTATTTCTGTGTAACCAGTAATGGAGTGATATCCCCTGGAGCCAAACTGAAGGTTACATGGGAGTAGTTTACATTTAAGAACCAAACAAGGTGGCAAACAGTTTAAACATTTGCAGCTGATGAAGGTAAACACTACTCAAGGCAAACACTACTTAAGCAAACATGGCATTTCTCTGATTTTGGAACTGCATTAACACTATGCCGTTCAGTGACACCACAGTGGTGTTTTTGTTTGTCTGGCCCTCCTACTGTGAAACTACTGTGCTTGTAAGAGTTTAGATCAAATTGTTAACAGTATTAGTTTCTGCATAAGTTTTCTAAAGTCTTTTTTCTTTTGTTACCCTCACAAGAAAGTTTAAATTAATGTTAACAAAATGGCCAATTAGGCCACTGCCATAATAGCCCAGTCAATGAAGATAAAAAATGACGGATATGGGAATCAAACAATGGAAAATCCAGGATGGAATAATGACAATATTATGAAAAGGGTAGACTGCCACTCACCATCTTGCGGAAATGTCACATGACTACACGTGTGTGTGTGTGTGTGTGTGTGTGTGTGTGTGTGTGTGTGTGTGTGTGTGTGTGATACATTTGCATGAATATGTGAGTGTGTGTTTTCTGTCTAATTTAGAAGAAGGCTTTTTGGCTGAAAGCTTACTTATTTAGCAGTCTTTTTGTTGTGCCTCTCTGTGACTCAACATTTCTGCTAAATAGTGAGTAGCAATCTACCCTTTTTGTAATATTGTCAAATATGGGAAATAACTCATGTAGCTGCACATTTTTGTACAATGGAAGAAGGGAGTGCTAAGAACAACATATCAGAAATCCTGGAGGTGAGAGTGGAGTTGAAGGTCACTTCTGTATGTTTTTCTTTTTCAAAAAACATAGTTTCTAGCAAAAACATACCCCAGAACCAAATTAAACTACATTAAATTTCCTATAACAAATGTCGTATTCAATTTTTCTCTAGAAGTAATAGTTTGTGCGGGGAGAGCAAGAAGATATCGAAAATCTTGCACGACGTGTTGCTGTAGCTTAGGTAATTTTATAGGACAATTTGAGATAGTCTTCCAACTTTATGGACCACAAGTGTCGTATATCAATTTGTTTCTTCATGACTTCCTCTACATTATTGTGGTATGCTGTAAACAATTATCATTTACACCCTATATTTCTTCTTGATCTGAAAAGAAAATTTCAAATTTCACATGCCCAATAAACATTTACATACTTTTGAGTGAGTTGTTACTTATTATCTTTTGACATAGCATCACACTAGGAATATGTTTTCTGTGATTATGCGAATTGGACAAGCTGCAGTCTTCAGGTACACTCACATGCAGTGGATCACAAAGCAACTCAGCAATCACTTCCTCCCCAATGGCTCACCAGCTGATCTGACTTACTGGCTGATCTGGCTCACTGCCATTCACACAGAGAAGAGTGCAAAGCAACTTAGGGCACAGTCTGCTCTCCGCTGCTCATACAAACCAGATTACAAAGTGACTCAGGAGTCACTCCGCTCTCTTGGCTCAGTCATTGATTCAGCTTTCGGTTCCTTTTTTGACTCAGTGCCTCTCCACCCAAGTTTGGCTCTACTGGATACTTTTCTTTATCATAATAACAATATGTATTTACGAAATTATTTTTACATGTAAGATAGTACATGTATGCATTGTTTTTATTTTTGTTATTTAACCTAACCAGATTAATGCCTTTAGGACCCCTCTTACATTGGACAAGGATTTTGATATGTAATTTCACAAATTATTACAACACAGTTACTTAAAAAATTATAATATTTTTAATACAAGACATCTTCTTATTTCTGCATGTATTAAACACTTGCCTGTTACACTCTCTTGGTTGAAATATTTGATCTTTAGACCTCTTTCTCAGATGATCTGCCTATTGGATAACAATTCATCATTAATTTGGATGTTCTGTTGTCTTCCATTCTTGTGACATAGTCCATTTGTTCTTGTATTCCTTTGTCTGCTCATTTAAGCTTTTCATCCTATTTGTCTGATGTCAGCATTCATTCTACTCCCAGATTGTGTGTACCCAGCTACTCTTACTACAAATCACATTTTAATGCCCGTATTCTTCATTCATTTCTTTTTGTTACGGTACATGACTCACTTCCAGATGTCATAGTTGGTACCAACATTTTGTAGAAATTGGGTAAAATTTCCTCTCTTATTTTAGTTCTGAAGGTTCTATAGAGTGTTACATTAATGAAATTAAATATTTCTGCCATGAATGAGATAGTAGTTCCTAAGATGTTGAACAACTTCATTCTTTCTGTTTTCTCATCATTTATTGTTACTTTGCTGCGAATGATCTCCTGACGTCAGTGCATTCCGGGTGTATCTTTTCAAAAGCAAGACAGATATGCACTGAAAAAAATAAAAAAGCTGACTCACTTTGAATAAAATTTATCAGATTTTACTTATAAATCATAATATTCCTTAATTTTTCCTTTTTTGGTGCATTTGTTGTCATGTTGATTGTAAATGATGGCTGTAGATAAATTAATTAAAATTATGATATAATTCTTATGTTGTAGTTTGTCTCCAATAAAAGTATAAAATGTAACAAGAATCAGTCTTATTTTTAAGATTTTCCCACTTGGTTAAAAAAGTGAAGATAACTGCTCACCATATGGTGGAGGCAATGATTGGCAGAAAGACTCATAAACAGGAACTGAAACTTCGTAACTCAGTCTCAAACTCTTCCATTGTCACTGTGCATAAACACACCCATAAATACACAGCTGCATTGCCCTGATATTGCATTGGATAGGAGTGAGGGGATGTGTTGGATGAAGCAAGAGAGTTAAGCAAAACAGGTGTGTGTGGGAAGGAAGGGGAAAAGGGAGCGTGTGGTTACCTTTACTCCTTCCATTGTCTGTATTCCATCTGGGACTTTCCAGTATTAAACCAGGTGATTTTTTATTTTTTTCTACTGTGTACAAACTCTAGGGATTGATTGACAATAGGATATGGACCAAAAAAGGTCTAATCAACTTGTGTCTGGAAATGCATGGTTTCCATGGTAGAGACCATTTATTCATTTCTATATTGTTACAGAGACTGCAGTCTAATATGTGCTGTATGATGCAGCCACAGTTACAGTATGTGTTGAAAATGGTTTCCAGGTGCCTCAATGCATGTGTGTACGTGCCATAGCACATTCTGTCTCACATATTCACATTGGCCAGGCTGCATCCAAACAGTGTCAAAGGCAACTTGAATAAGATGCTCCATTGTCTCCACATCTAGAATGGGCTCTGCATACATGATACTTTTGAGATGGCCCCTTAACTAGAAATGGTATGGGTTGAGATCAAGAGAATGATCAGGCCATGCAACTGGACCCCCTCATCCGATCCATTGACCAGGGAAAACATGATTGAGATGTGTCTGGACATTAACGCCAAAGTGCGCTGAAGCACTGTCATGTAGTAGCCATATAACCTTTGGAATCATCAATGGCACTTTTTCCAGCAGGGAAGGCAAACTCACCTGCAAGAAACACCAATAGTTCCAGCCTGTTAGGCAATGCAAAAGGAAGACTGGTCCTAAAATAGTCACCAATTATCCTGGCCCACACATTCTGACTGCACCAGTGCTGATGATTCACTATCAGCATACCGTGGGGTTTCTGCATACTTCCCCACAGATGTCTGTTAAGATGCCTCTCCGCATAAAGGTGGCTTCATTTGTTAATAGGATGGATGACACAAAAACCAGAATCATGGTTACCTGGTGAAGAAACCAGTGACAAAACTGCTCCCAATGTGCACAGTCTGTCACTAGTAAGCATTGTGCACACTGTAAGTGATAAGGGTAGTAACAACTGTCATGGAGAATGTTCCACATGTTTGTCTGGCTTACCTTGTACTGGCGGACCAACTACCTAGTGCTGACACAGCGGTCACCTTCCGCAATGTTAATCACATTTTTCTCTAAGTCCGGTTTCTGAATGTTTCGGGTTCATGCTTGATGATTTCCTGCTTCCTGAAATGACCCTGTCTCAAACAAATGGTGAAACACTGTTACAAACATTGAATGTTGTGGTTGTCATCGGTAGGAATAGGTCTCCTGATACGACCTTGCTACCTGTCATCCATTGCCATTTGCTTTTCTGTAAGTAAACACCATATCAGCAAGCTCTCAATTCGAATCCGGAGTTGCTGTATCACATCTCTACAAGGTAAGCCAGCAAGAGAAGTGAATTGGACACCAATTACTATGGCAGGAATTAATATTAATATTAAACGGTTCACCCATCACCGGATGGTGCAATATTGGTGATTCTGATAGTGCCTGCTTTACACTTTCAAATGCATTATGTGCCTCTTGGTCCCAACTCCACGGTATTCCCGTCCATAATAAACGCAAAAGTCGGGGGTCATTTAACTCTTGACTTTGTATATAGCATCTGTAATACCCAGCCATTCCAAGAAATCCCTTTAATTGTCTTATGTTTCTAGGTGGTGGACACTCCTTAATGGCCTCTATACATTCTGGATCAGGCTTAATTCCTTGTATACCTACAATATGTCCCAAAAACTTTAGCTCTTGCCTTTCAAAGTGTGATTTACACAATTTAATTGTAATACCTTTTTCCTTAAATCTTTTTAGGGTTTTCCTCAAGGTCAGGCAATGCTCATCCCAGGTGGGTGATATTATCAGTATATCATCTACATATATGATTAAATCCATTAATAACTCCCTTCCTAATGCTTTGTCTAACATGCGTATGACTACTGATACCGAGATATTTAGTCCAAATGGTAACACACTAAAATGATAGTATTTCCCATCAAATAGAAATGCTGTATATTTCCTTGAATATGGATGTAACTGGATTTGCCAATACCCAGCAGTCAGGTCCATCAAGCTAAAATACTGTGCTTTCTCAAATTTGGATAGTAACTCGTCAATAGGTTAATGTTAATAGGTCTATCTCTTTCCGTTTCTATGTGTTTATGTAGGGTGAGCCGTCCAGTACTAACTGCACACCTCCTGTAGCCGTTTTCACTACTACCAAAGGATTATTCATAACACTTGTACTGCGTTATATATTTTATTGTCTATCATTTTACCTATCTCCTCCTTAACCTCTTCCTTTAAGCTTACCAGTATCGGGTAAGGTTTACAAAAAAATGGAGTATCATCTTTACATATGTAGTCACTAATACCACCTGGACTATCAGAAAATACGATTTCATATTCTAATAGGATTTTGGTTAAATCTGATTTTTGGTCATTGATTAATACTGGAGATTCATTCCTTTTGTTTTTTATGTCAGCTCGATGTGATGTATGACCTATTTTTTCCATCTCTGGTGATTTGTGCTGTCTCTGGTGATTTGGGCTGTCGCTGTTAATTGTAAACGCTTGTGTTCAGTTGTTTGTTTATCAATATAACTGTCTGCTATAAAATTAACACAATATTTATACTCACTTAATCCAAAATAAAGACAACTCTCTTCAAAATTCAGTATGACATTAAATTCTGACAGCCAGTCTAGGCCAAATAATACCTCTCTATTGATGTTATCCACCGCTAAAAGTGACTGATGAAATGGAACATTCCCAATGTTGCAGTTTACCTGAGTCTCGTGTTTGACATCTTTGTTTTTTGTTCCCATAATACTTACTATGTATACTCCTGTTACTGGTAATAGTGGTAAGTTATGTTTAGTTCTTAATGTATTAAAGAATCCACTAGAAATAAGTGACACTTCACTACCAGAATCAATAAATATCTCGACTTCGAAACCTTCTACTTTTCCAACTATAATCGGTTGTGGATTAATTGTAGCTATGCCAGGTTCCTATAATAGTAACCATTCTTTTGTTGGTACTTTATAACGTATTTCCATGACCTGGGCCCCTGGCCCTGGATCCAGATCGCATGATGTTTTCCTCATTATTGGTAATTAATGGCTGGTTACCGAACTGAGGTATTATGTTTCCATTTTGAGGTCTGTTATTACTAGGTCCAAATTCCTGTGTAGTTACTGGGCCTACATTCGAAGGCAGATGTCTTTTTTGATAATTGTTGTTACCACTATTCTGACTATACCGGTGTACTCTAGCAAAATTAGTTTCACGTCTTTTAAAATTACTATTGCTGCTATTATTATTATTATTATTATTCCTTCTGTAGTTCTGATTCTCATTTTGATGCGTGTTCTCATTTCAGTCTTTATTTATTGCATCTAGTGCATCTACAAAAGATAACAATTCTTCTACCTTCTTCCACCCACTACATAATATGTCTTTCCTAGCGTAAGTGGGTAATCACCTTATCAAAATTCTTACCAATCCCTCTTCCTCCATGGGTTTATCTAAATATTTTGTCCTTGTTAAATACCAGTCAAAATATTTTCTCACCATACCCCATGTATTGTTATGATACTTTGGGCCCCACAAATCAGATACTAACTTTTCTTGGGCACTTGTTGACCAATACTTCTCCTTAAACTTTTACTGAAAGTCTGCCCAAGACGAGAAATTCTCTATATTCATTCTGCCCCACTCTGAGGCCTCTCCTAGACGGTAACCTACAGTGAATTCTATCTTTTTTTGCGTCTTCCCAAATCTTCGGCAAGGCTTGATTAAATCATTTCAATAAATGAGTTGGGTATATATGTCTCCATCTGGTTTAAATTTGGGAAATTATCTGGACAGTCCAGAATTTGCTCCCCATTGTAAATCTGTCACCATCTTGCTAGTCAACACTACATTCAGTGAAGCTGCCCTTTCCTCTACCTTTCCTGGATAAGATTAAACTCTTTCCACAAATCATCCACACCTCTCTTAGTATCATTAAATTCTGAAGCTAAACATGATGGAACGTTGTCTGGGTTTACCCTCTCGACAACTTTTTGGTCGATTATTTCCTCTACCTGTTCCTCCCAACTGCTTATATTTATGGTGTCTGAGGTTGCTAGCTTTTCTTTAAAATTTCTCTCTACATCATCAGTGCTGTCAATAGGGATCATTTTATTATGTCTTTCTACACTACCGTTTAAGGTATGTAGTCTTTGTTTCACTGCATCGACTGTAACATTACACACACTCTGAAGTGACCCTAATTTTTCATCAAATTTAGACTCTATATTGTTACACTTATCTTCAATATCACATTCTAACTTCTGGGTCAACTTCTGAAATTGATCATCTTGCTTTTGGCTAAAATCTGTAAACGTTTGATTCATTTGGACACTTAAAGGATTACTTAATGCATTCTTTAAATCTGATCATAAATTTTCCACTTTATCGTTTAATACATCAAACTTAGAATTTAAAGCTTCACCCTGTGCTTCTAATTTTTCACATGGAGTGGCTGTATTATCCTTCTGGTCATCCAACTTAACACTTTGGTCATCTAATCTAGCACGTAGTTCTTGTCTTAAAGAATAGAATAGAATAGAATCTTTATTTGCCTTTCAGTATGTTTTCCATACAATTGACATCGTCAGTGTGTTCAATACATTTTTTTAATTACAATAATTATTATTGTGCATAATTGTGCCTGTGCAGAGCAAGCAGATACACATACTAAAGTAATGTAGATAATAAAACTATTCATTCACAATATTAATATTAATAATAATAATAATAAATCATGACAGTTAAAATAAAATAGTACCAAGATATATTTATAGTACATCTTACGTATCCATGTAAAAAGTCTTTGTTGGTACATTACTGTCACAAACATATAGGTATAATTCATATGGCAGTTTTTTGTTTCATGTAGCATATCTCTTTTGTGTCACTGTTTAGAAACTCATCAAGTGAGTAATATGGCGTACATTTGAGCCACACTTCTATTGTTTGCTTAAAGTTATTCATCAGTAGTTCGCTCACAGCCTTTGAGAGTTTGTTATAAAATTTCAAGCTAAGGTGTTTATGGCTCTTTTGTGTTAATGTCAGCCTTGTGTATGGTAGGTCTATGTTACTATTATTTCGAGTATTATGAACATGCACTACAGATCTTAAATTAAAGTTCTTTACATTCTATTTAGCATATATTAAAATATTATAAATGTATATACTAGGTAGTGTCATTATCTTTAGTTCTTTAAAATGATTTTTGCAACTTTGTCTTGGTGCTAGTCCTAAAATGCACCTAACTGCTTGCTTCTGCCACTTGAAGATGGTACTTTAACCCACTGAGTTACCCCTAACAAGTACCCCATATTGCAGTTGTGAATGGAAAAAAGCAAAGTATGTGGAGATTAGCAGATTTTTACTGATAATGTGTCTCAGCTTGTGTAATGGAATGAGAGTTCGAGCGAGTTTGCCACATAGATAATTTGTGTGTCTGTCCCATGTAAGTTTTTGATCTATATGTAAACCTAGTTACTTGACATTTTTTGTATTCCGTTCAATTGGTTTCAGGGTGAAGTACATTTCTTCAGTTTTCAATTTGTTTATTGATAAAAGGTTGGCTCTGTGCCAGTCACTGCTCATTTCAGTTACTACTTTGTTGTATTCTATGACATCTTGCAGATTTTCTCCATCTGTTATTAGTGACATATAAAAATGTCGTGTGACGAAGGCCTCCAGCCGGGTAGACCATTCGCCTGGTGCTAGTCTTTCGATTTGACGCCACTTCGGCAACTTGTGCGTCGATGGGGATGAAATGATGACGATTAGGACAACACAACACTCAGTCCCTGAGCAGAGAAAATCTCTGGCCCAGGTGGGAATCGAACCTGGGCCCTTAGGATTGACAGTCTGTCGCACTGACGACTCAGCTACTGGGGGCAGACGGTGTCATATCATCAGCATACAGTACATTGTTGCATGACATATAATTTGAGAAGTCCTTGATGTAAACAATGAACAAGAAAGGGCCAAGCACTGAGCCTTGTGGAATTCCTCTCTTTACTTTCATAGTTGTTGACTTTTGATAGTTCGTTTTTACTAATTGTACCCTATTGCTTAAGTACAATTGAGAAAATTGTAATGGTTTATCAACAATACCATAATGTTCTAGTTTTTTTATCATTATTTCATGTGTGACTGAGTCGAAGGCTTTTGTTAAATCTAACAGTGTAGCACAAGTGAGTTTCTTGTTTTCATATCCTTCATATACATTACTAAGGAGGCATTCCCTTATTCCGCCTCAGTTACACTATGTCGGCGATTGCTATGCAAACAAGTTCTCCATGTACGCATACACCACCATTACTCTACCACACAAACATAGGGGTTACACTCGTCTGGTGTGAAAGTTTCCAGGGGGGGGGGGGGGGGAGGGGGGGGGTCCACCAGGCGGCTGAACCGCACAATAACCCTGGGTTCGGTGTGGGGCGGCAGAGGGGTGAAGTGGACTGCGGTAGACCTCATGGGGTTGTGGACCACTGCGGCTGTGGCAGGGACGGAGCCTCTCCGTCTTTTCTAGGTCCACGGTTAACATACAATACAATACAATACAAGGAGGTATTCAACAGCTTTGGTTGTCGATAGTTCAGATCAAAAGCCAAACTGGTTCTTACTCAATAATTTATTACTTTCAAAATAATTGTAAATTTGGATATGTATGCAGTTTTCTAATTCTTTTGATATAATGGGAACTATTGATATAGGTCTATAATTGTTTGGCATTTTTCTGTCACCTTTATTATAGATTGGGGAGTGTAACTGTCATTTTCAGACATTTAGGGAATACTCCTTCTTCAAGTACACAGTTCGTCAGATATGTTAGTGGCATTAGGATTGCAGTGGCTATGTGTTTAACAATACTGTTACTAAGCCCGTAATAGTCCTCTGTTTCTCAGTTTTTAAGTTTCTTTACAGATTTGATAAGGTGGCCGGAGGTGATTTTTGACCAAGAGGATTTCTTAGTTGCTGGTTCTTGTTGTTTAAAAGGGTTACAGCAGCTGAAATATTATCAGAATTATTTTTACCAAAAGAAGAAGAAGAAGAAGAAGAAGAAGAAGAAGAAGAAGAATGAGAGCTGGCACAATTTATAAAATATTCATTAAGGATGTTGCAATCTATAGGCTCCGTGACTTGCTGTTTGCTCATATTGATTTCACTTTTTATTATATTCCAAGGTGCTTGACAGGCATTTTTTGAGCCTGCAATATATTCATCATTTACTTTACATTTAGCTGGTTTTATTTCATATTTGTGCAACTTCTTAAGGGCCACATAGTGTTTCCTGGCTTCCTCATTTGTATCAGTATTATTTTTTAGTATAAGTAGCAGTGTCCTCATTTGCTTGAGCTCTGGACTGTACCACTTGTTAAGAGTGCTGATGGTTTTTTCCTGTTGTTAGGGGTGCATCTTTTTGTGATAAGTGGGCAGTGACTATCTACTGCATTTTTAATGATATATAAAAACATAGAGAAACATTCATCAAGACTTTTTATATTGTATAGTGTATTTGGCCAATCTACCACTTTCAGTTCATGTTTCAATTGTACAATATTGCTCTCTTTCAGTATTCTGAAAGTGACTAACTGTTTAGTTCTCTCTGGGTTCATACTGCCTATTCTGACCCATATCCCGTCATGATCAGATAACTCTAATGTAATCACATCATGCTTTAGTTGATCCTGATTTACATTACTAATTACACTGTCAAGGCATGCATCTAATCTAGTAGGTTTTTCATTTATACAGTAGCTGTTTAGTACCTTTAGGCTGTTAACCATGTCATTTACATTTTTTCTATTTTCCCTTATATCTATATTGAAGTCACCTGCAATAAAAATTTTGTGATTTTTGTGCTTAGTGAATAATTTGATTAGTGAATTTAGTTTATCTATAAGAACTTCCTCATCAGATGCTGGTGTACAGTACACAGAAGCAATGATAATTTTTTGGGTATGCAATACTATGGCTGCTACTTCAAATACACCTTCAATGCAATGTTTGTGTAGGTCTATCACTGAATGCTGCAGATTTAAGTTTTCTTTGATGTAGATTGCAACTCCACCATGTGCAATATTTGTTCTACAATATTTTGTGGCTAATATGTAGCCATAAGGTACACACAGATCTATTTCTGAGTCATGGAACCAATGCTCATTAATACACAGTATGCTACAGTTAATTTTGTTTGCCAACTACTGTAACTCATTAACCTTATGTCTTAGGGATTGTATATTAACATGAAATAACATTAAATCGTTTTTGTTACTGGGAGGAATACTTGTTGCTTTTTATGTTGCATTATCTTTACTGTCCCTTGCAAACTGTTGTGACCAAATCCAACTTGTGTTAGATTTGGTCGCTACTGGGAGTTTCCCTGTACCATATCTTTGAACTGAAGCCTATAACTTGTTTTATTAGCAGAGCTTAATTTTTCTCTTAGAATTCCAAGTATTTTTTTCTTAGAAGTGACTTTCCTAAGTCATTTAGATGCTGACCACGGCTTGTATGACAAGCTCTGTTACAGTGACAAGGTTTCCTAAGGAGCACAATTGTGGTGTGGCAGCAGTCTGAAATATCATTCATGTCAATCACTGTTACATTTTTGAAATGTTTACGTACTGAATCATAGAGGTTATTTGCTTTTTTAATTTCATTGTTCACACATGATTGTTCTATTAGATCATAATGGAGAGGTATTTTAGCCACTATTACATTGGTATGTGTTAGCTTACCCAGTGACTCTTTCAGCGTTTTGTTGCTGCAACTGCTTCATTGTGATACACATCATTAGCGTCTCCTATAATTACTGCATAGTCATTTGATGGTAGATTCTTGCATTCTTCTTCAACACTGTCAACAACTTGGCTTAATCTTGCATTAGGTTTTACTAGTCCCTGAATTTTGAACCTTCCTGCTGCATCATCTGTTTTCAGTTTTATAGCTAACCCTCTTCCAAAACTGTCTGAGAAATCTTTTAGGTTATTATAGTGTTTATTTTTTCATAGTATCTTTGTGTTCATTTGATGAGATTGTTTTATCACAGTTTTGTTTGGGGTATGTCTCCTTTGGACTGTCACTTGATGATCACTGTCATTGTTTACATGAGTTAGAGCTGACTATCTATTCTCATGTTCAAGGATTGTACAAAGATTAAGATAACTATTTACTTGTGTGTTGTTTGTTACATTACGAGGCGGTCGAGGCATAATCTTTTCTGGAAATGTGTTTGCCCTGTGGACTGGGACAGTGTTTCATTATTTAGCATGTCCATTGTTGTTGTAAATTCTCTATGGTAAACTTCCTGTTGGCTTACAGCATTAGATCTTGTCCTACATTCCTCACATTTCCAGTTTGTCAACAATTTCATGTCTTCTATAAGGGATGGATCAACTTTTCCACATCTAAAGTGAAATAGTAGACAGCATTCGTTGCACTTCACACCACTTTTCACATTTTTCTTGCATCCTTTACAACGAGAAGAAATTTCATCACTTGAAACTTGGGTGCTAGGATGTAGTCTTTTCTCAGTGCGAGTTGTACTAAGATTTTCTATTAACGCCATAATAATTTCGTTTTTACAGTCCTTTTTAAGTTTACTATTCAATTCATTTTGATCACATTTTACACATAACCATATTTTCCATTTTGAAGTCGCATTTGCACATTGAAAATGAAATATTGTTTTACATGTCACACATGTTATTCCTTTTTAAGCTCGCTTTTCACAGTAGCAATAACCGGAATCGAGAAATACATTCATATCACTGTTGTAGGACGTGGTTGCTACGCAGGCAATGCCTTTATAGTGTTTTTCTATGTCCTTAGTCTTTATAGCAGTTGTTTTTCTGGCAATATGACTCAATGAGCACATATTATTACGGTAAACACTGAATTGTTTGCATTTTCACACATTTTCTCGCAATTTCTTTGTTTACTAACAGGAATATCACACTCACGATTTACTTCAGCTGCCATGTGAATCTGCTCTCTGTTCATCTAATTTAGTATTTAATTGTATACTCTGAGCTTTGATTAAATTTATTACTTCAGACAAGTCTGGCATTTCCTTATTCACCATCATGGCCATGGCTGGTTCTGAAGTTTGTCCAACTTTCTGAAAATTATCCATCTCTCTATTTTTTTGATCTAGTAATCATCTAAACTGAAATACAAAATTGTGTACAATACCTACACCCGCAGTTTATTGACCCACAGTTCTTTCAACTTTACCAAACAGATATTGGTTTTCGCTCACCCGTCGTAGAGGTCTAGGCCGTGCCGGAGAGCAAGTGTAGAATTGGCACCAGTGAACAGCACAGGCGCCGACAACGTTGAACAGTGGTTGCAGCATTGACCTCGGTGAGCAGACGCGAACTCAGCAATGGTGAACGGCAGTTGCAGACGGCGACGGCAGCTGGTTACTGCATTGGCGTCATTGGCAGGATACTGCATTGGTGCTGGCTGGTTACTGTGTCAGCGTCAGCTGGTTACTGCGTCGGTGTCAGCTGGGTACTGTGTCAGTATCGGCTGGTTACTGCATGGGTCAATGTACGTGTAAGGACTGCTTACTTCCCCACACCAAATTTTCCTAGTCGAACTATTCCCTGCATCTTCCTTTGTTCGATGCTTATCAACTTTTTCACCCTTTTTTTTTCTTTTAGGCAGAATCCAATTCTCCGTAACAGTTTCTTTGTCTTGTTGCTCTCAGTTGATATGGCAACTCAGTATCTTCTTATCACGATTTCTGTCGTAAAATTCCTCCTTTTCGAATCCTGATCACGTCAGTGGCCACGTTCTAATGCTTCCTAGATGTGTGGCAAAAAATAATATCTTCTTATTTTCCGTAATCTGATGATCAAATATACAAACTTTACTGTCGAAGTACTTGTCGATTACCAATTTAGTCAACTCGAAATACAATAAGTTTCTTTATGGTCACTTAAACTTCGAGAGCCCCATTCAGTAATATTTATGAGAGAGTTGGTTTGATAACCATTCCTCTTCTCATAAAATTGTAAACACGCGTCTTGCCTTCTGCGAGCCAAACAACAGAAAGTCAACTGGTTCCAAGATAAATGTCAGAATCTACTAAACACTTATACAGTTACATATGTCCCACCTCATGCAGAGCCAAGACATAAAGTACAAGTCTCTATATAATACAAGCTTCGTCTGTCTCTGTAACAATGACACCACACATCATGGAACATTATCCAAATACTCTTTGACTTTTTGATATAATTTCTAAGGTGCTGCTGGTAACCACTTGTCAGGGCCGCTCATCTGCTGCAGCTCCTGGTTCCTCATGACAGCTGTCCTTCGTGCACACACAGACATGTGTGGCGCAGTAAAAAGGCTCTCTCACCCTTGCCATTAAAATATCAGGTGTTTGAGGCGGTGGAGAGCCAACTGATTCTATAATTTACCCCGAAATTCTTGAAGCACTACATTGTGTAAGTGTCTGGGCTAAGAGGCTGCTATAGGCCACACCAGCACAAACAGTGGACAGAGAGAGCTAATGGGGAGGGGGGAGGGGGGGGGGAGTAATTCTTCAGGTTGTATGGAGCTTTTGCACAGTATCTGTGGAGGCACTTCAAGCAATACTTGGAATATTTCTAATTGACACGCAGACGAAAGCAGCCACGTACTGGTACAAAGGGAAAGACTACCATCAAGTTCAGAATCTCATATCAGCTAAAAAAACTGAACTTGACCAACATAAAAGTTTAAACAGAAGAATTGCAGTAGTTTAAAAGAAAAACCCCTTTCACATGCTACACATTAAGTTTTACAGTATTTAACTTGTACAGGCAGATGTGTTTCATCTTAGTTACAAGGCATCTTCAGTGGGTGACAGAACAGCATTTAATTCATTACTTGCTTTGTAACTAAGATTAAATGTGTCTGGATGCACAAGTTAAATAAAAAACTTAATGTGCAGCATGCAAAAGGTGTTTTTCTTATAAACTACTGCAGTTTATATACAGCTGCTGAGAAAATAGCCACAACAAGAAACTTGTTAAACAGAAGAATTTCTAATTGGTGATCATAAAAACCACAGTGGACAATGAGGGAGGAAAAGGTGGTAGATGAATTAGCTCATAAGATCTGACAGGGAAACACAAACCAAAACCTGTTAAGAAACTTGGTCCTCAGCCTCCGGCAGGAATGACAGACTGAGTTTGTAGATGGAAGATGAAGCTACAGCTTCTCTGCATATGACCAAGACTAGATTACAATATGTGAACCCCTCAAGAGGACTGATCCAGCAGGCCATAGTCCATTTGCAATGTTTTAGGCTTACAAGGAAAGAAACAAATGAATGTGTCTGCTAATAAGAGGGCACTCCAGAGCACACTGTGTGGAAATGTCCTTCGTGCACAAATGTGGCTAGGGCTGTGAGGCAACAGCTTTGCCATGCTTAAAACATCACATTTTAGATTCTGCACCATGATTCCAGACCATCAACAACTTTGCTGGTGCAGTGACCCAAAAGGCATGGAAGGCACATCAACATTTGAACCAAAAAGCTCCCCTCGTACTGGAATAGTAGCGCCACAGTAGCCCCTCTTTGCACCCAAGTAGTTCAAGATTGGGGTAATGCAGTTCAATATTCAGCAATAATTGACACTGGAAGCTGTGATGTGCCCATGCAACTAGGAAATTGTCACCTACAATCAATGAGTACAAGAGAAAAGTGTGCAGACAAAGACTGTTATTTAACATCAAGCAGATGAAAAATTCAGATTCCTTCCCTTTGTCCTCTGTCATACCCACAGAGCAGGCAGAGAGCTGATAGATTGGGAGTAATGCCAAGTGATGTGAGGAATTTCAAATGCAAATAGATGGACAATTCTCTGCAATTATACAGAATAATATAGTAAAATAATAATGTGGAGGTAAATATACATGACTTAGTAGTAGCAATAATGATGATGGCGGTAGTATTAGAAGTAATAGTAATACTTTTCTATATTTGTGACTGTAAAGTTATTATTTAACATATGTAAATGTAGAAATATAGTAGTAGGCAGAAAATATAGCCTGTTGTAGATTACTAGGTAACAGGTTATTATGTAACACATATAATTACATTTTGTACAAGGCTGTTTGCAAACAGCTGAAACTGGTAATGATTCTAATCAAGTTCTGTGACTGTCTAAGAAAAATGAGAAGGTTTGTGACATAACAAAATGTTACGGTACATATACTTAGGAGACACAGGTTATGAGATAGCACTAGTATTGTGTCCATGATGTATAAAAGGGCAGTGCATTGGTAGAGCTGTCATTTGTACTCGTGTGATTCATGTGAAAAAGTTTCCAATGCAGGTGGGCATTAACAGACTTTGAATATGGAATGGTAGTTGGAGCTAGACACGTGGGACCTTCCCATTTCAGAAATCATTAGGGAATTCAGTATTCCAGGATCCACAGCATCAAGAGTGTGCTGAAAATATCACATTTCGGGCATTTTCTGTCAATGGGGACAAGGCAGTGATCAACGACTTTCACTTAATGACCAAGAGCAGTGGTGTTTGCGTAATTGTCAGTACTAACAGACAATCAATACTGGGTGAAATAACTGTAGAAATCAATGTGGCATGCACAGTGAGAATATCCATTAGGACAGTGCGGTGAAATTTGGCATTAATGGGTTATGGTTGCAGACGATTGATACAAGTGCCTTTGTTAACATGACATCGCATGTAGTGCCTCTCCTGGGTTTGTGACCATATCGGTTGGATCCTAGATGACTGGAAACATGCGACCTGGTAAGATGAGTCCTGATTTCGATTGGTAAGAGTGTGGTAAAGACCACATAAAGCCATGCACCGAAATTGTCAATAAGGCACTGATTGTGGCTCAATAATTGCTGTGGGCTGTGTTTAAGTGGGATGGACTGGATCCTTTGGGCCAACTCAACCAATCATTGACTGGGTTATGTTCGGCTACTTGGAGACCATTTGCAGCCATTCTTGGACTTCATGTCCCCAAACAACGTTGGCATTTTTATGGATGATAATGCACTGTGTCACTGGACAACAATTGTTTGCGATTGATTTGAAGAACATTCTAGACAGTTTGAATGAATGATTTGGCCACCCAGATTGCCTGACATGAATCCCACTGAACATTTACAAAACGTAACAAGTTGTCAGTTCATGCAAAAAAATCTTGCACCAGCAACACATTTGCAATTACGGATGGCTATACAGGCAGTGTGACTCAATGTTTCTGTAGGGGACTTCCAACGACTTGTTGAGTTTATGCCACATTGAGTTGCTGTACTATGCCAGACAAAAGAGGGTCCAACAGGATATTAGGAGGTATCCCATGACTTTTATCGTCTTACTGTATAGTGTTGTTATCCTTTTCAACAAACAATGACTTAACAACTGGTTTAAAAATGTAGAAATGTCGAAAATGTAGGGAGAGACAGATTGCTACTTACCATAAGGAAGACACATTAATTTGCAGACAGGCACAATTAAAAGACACTTGCATAAAGCTTTCAGCGACAGCCACAATCAACCAAAAGAGAAGCACACCTAATGCACACATGACAACCAGCTCCAGCATCTTGGCCCAATGGCAGTCATGTGCGTGGGGTGTGCTTCCTTGTGTGTACGAATGGTGTGTGTTTCTGTTTTGCTGATAAAGGCCGTGGCCAAAAGCTTTATGTAAGTGTCTTTTAATTGTTCCTCTCTGCAACTTAATGTGTCTTCTTTACAGTAAGTAGCAATCTGTCTCTTCCTACATTGTTGATTTTTCTACCTGGAGTTTACATTGTTTGATTTTGTCAAACACAGAAGAAAATAGGTAATAATCAACATATGTGGATATCATAAATCTAGTTGACATTGTTTCCAAATGCTTACTTGAAGGATTGTTCATTAAGACTGCTGTGGCTTCTCATATAGAATGCAATGAAAGTTTCTTCAGTGAGTCTATCAGACTGGTTACCTCAAAGATCACGCTACATAGCTGTGGCCAACTCGTGTTGCAACACCAGGGCAACATAATGTTGTATCTGTGTTTTTGTGAAGCAGTTAGCTGTGAGAAAGACATTGCCCACATGCTTAGCAGTGATTTCAATCTAGTGGCTGTTGACTGCTCAGTGCCTAAAGTCAGTGGCGTGCATTCAAGGGAAACAACTGAAGCACTTCTTTGGTAATAATAACTGCAGTGATACATTATATATTTATAACCACACATTTATTCAAGAATATCTACAGAAAACCCTTACATTTCTTTGAAACACATAGAACCAATACGATGATCACACTACATTATTAATAGAGCACTGTGAACTGAGTCAAAGCAATATCTGTGCAGCTTAGCTGAGCAAATGAGAGAGTTGTGCACGCAACTCTGTTGGCTGTGCGCCATGGGCACATTTTTTTTGTTACAACCAGACATAGCTTCAGGTAGCGAGAGACTTGCATGCGCACCTCTGTTGACCCACAGGCCTTGTGCGTGTTTATAGCCATAAGCAATGGTAGCTTTGGACAAGGATAAAACATGTAACGGAGTGTATTAGTAATAGTAAAGGACCATTATGCTCTGTTTGCAAGTTTGCCAGACATATGTTGAGGTGCCTGGTGGTATTGAGTGATATAATGCAGAACTATGTCTACATGTATTACAAAAGAGATTTCATCTAAGCCATTTTATGTGCATTCTAACAAACTTGGTTCAAAAGACCAATAGATTCTCTAATGGAAAATCGATAAGTTCACTAGATTTTTAGGGTAACATTTATACCCAATGTGATGGCTCAGCCAGCAGCAGTGCCCTAAAATGGTGTTTCACTGGTATTGACTGTTGTTTGGAAAGGATAGAAATGATAGTAGCACTGTTATACCACATTTTATCTCAAATCATCATCCAAATACTGGAGTTGAAAATATTGTTTAATTTTCTTGATGGACTTGCTGCTTATATTTTTCAAGATCTTTCAAACCAATTAAATTTTTGGACACATTTTTGCAATGTTGTCTTCCAAACACCTGTCCAGAGAGATTAAATTAGACTGGTTTAGATGTACTTTTCATTCCAACTGATACATAGTGAGGAGACAGATTCTCTGGGATACGAACCATGTCACACAACAAGAATACAGAAGAATACAAATGAGACAGAATTACTCATCAAGATTAGCGAACGCTATGTGCAGGAACAGAAATAAACTTTGCAATGTGTTAAGTGCCATGCTACAGCACCCTCAAGAAATTGACTCAGTTATTTTAGTACCAATTAAAATCTTTTTGGTACTTTGAGAAGACTTCAAGTTTGTTTCATTCTGGAACACATTTGACAAAATATTTACCTTTCCATGATGTACTGTTCAACATCCTGCAGAACCAGCCAAGTGATATTCTGTACTGTGAACAAAAAAATCCAAGAAACTTGCCACTCCTCAGTTGCACTATGTGATGACTGTGAACAAGTTTTCCAAGAAACTGTCTCTCAAGTACGAATATGTTCAAAGAAGAAAAATATCAACTATAAATGCACCTATTGCGAAGTGTTTGATAACATTAATATCCATTTGAATTTTAGATTTCAAGATTATTCTAAACTGAAATTTTCAAATTTATAGTTCCATGTAAACTATCGGCAATACTTTAACCAGTTGTCCTAAAGCAGTTTCCAAAATCCTTTAGTTTCATATGGATTGTTCGCCAAAGCCATTCGATTGAAAAATGAGCTGACAGTAGTGTACATTAGTGAAGAGTTTTGCAACAAAACAATGAGTGAACCTGCAAAACTACTCAGCAGTAATTCAATGCCAAACAAAAGTTTTCAACAGTTTAATGGGACCGATGACCATAGCAGTCTGGTCCCTTTAATCCCACAAACCAACCAACAGTTTAATATGTTAATGTCATTACTATACACAATTCATGGAGTAAGTTTTCAGTAAAAAGGCTGTTTTCTTCTGTGATGAGAGAATTCTTTTGGAGAACAGAGACTGTCCCATCTTTCAATTGAAGTTTGCCAACTAGGAAAACTCAACAAATTTATATGCCAACTAGCTCCGCAGATGATAAAGAGATTGATGAAATGTGTGACAAGATAAAAGAAATTATTCAGATAATGAAGGATGGATCGTCTCTTTGAGGAGGTGGCTCCCAAATTTCCTTTCCAGGAGAGAAGAATGCAATTTCAATTCCATTGATCTTGCTGAAGGTACTCAGTCTACCAAAGTGTCAAGGTAGAGATTAAAGCCAGATACTAGTTATTTTCTATAAAAGTTTGCTTTAGTGATATAAATTGCTATTAGATCCAATTATTCAACATCTACACTCCTGGAAATGAAAAAAAGAACACATTGACACCGGTGTGTCAGACCCACCATACTTGCTCCGGACACTGCGAGAGGGCTGTACAAGCAATGATCACACGCACGGCACAGCGGACACACCAGGAACCGCGGTGTTGGCCGTCGAATGGCGCTAGCTGCGCAGCATTTGTGCACCGCCGCCGTCAGTGTCAGCCAGTTTGCCGTGGCATACGGAGCTCCATCGCAGTCTTTAACACTGGTAGCATGCCGCGACAGCGTGGACGTGAACCATATGTGCAGTTGACGGACTTTGAGCGAGGGCGTATAGTGGGCATGCGGGAGGCCGGGTGGACGTACTGCCGAATTGCTCAACACATGGGGCGTGAGGTCTCCACAGTACATCGATGTTGTCGCCAGTGGTCGGCGGAAGGTGCACGTGCCCGTCGACCTGGGACCGGACCGCAGCGACGCACGGATGCACGCCAAGACCGTAGGATCCTACGCAGTGCCGTAGGGGACCGCCCCGCCACTTCCCAGCAAATTAGGGACACTGTTGCTCCTGGGGTATCGGCGAGGACCATTCGCAACCGTCTCCATGAAGCTGGGCTACGGTCCCGCACACCATTAGGCCGTCTTCCGCTCACGCCCCAACATCGTGCAGCCCGCCTCCAGTGGTGTCGCGACAGGCGTGAATGGAGGGACGAATGGAGACGTGTCGTCTTCAGCGATGAGAGTCGCTTCTGCCTTGGTGCCAATGATGGTCGTATGCGTGTTTGGCGCCGTGCAGGTGAGCGCCACAATCAGGACTGCATACGACCGAGGCACACAGGGCCAACACCCGGCATCATGGTGTGGGGAGCGATCTCCTACACCGGCCGTACACCACTGGTGATCGTCGAGGGGACACTGAATAGTGCACGGTACATCCAAACCGTCATCGAACCCATCGTTCTACCATTCCTAGACCGGCAAGGGAACTTGCTGTTCCAACAGGACAATGCACGTCCGCATGTATCCCGTGCCACCCAACGTGCTCTAGAAGGTGTAAGTCAACTACCCTGGCCAGCAAGATCTCCGGATCTGTCCCCCATTGAGCATGTTTGGGACTGGATGAAGCATCGTCTCACGCGGTCTGCACGTCCAGCACAAACGCTGGTCCAACTGAGACGCCAGGTGGAAATGGCATGGCAAGCCATTCCACAGAACTACATCCAGCATCTCTACGATCGTCTCCATGGGAGAATAGCAGCCTGCATTGCTGCGAAAGGTGGATATACACTGTACTAGTGCCGACATTGTGCATGCTCTGTTGCCTGTGTCTATGTGCCTGTGGTTCTGTCAGTGTGATCATGTGATGTATCTGACCCCAGGAATGTGTCAATAAAGTTTCCCCTTCCTGGGACAATGAATTCACGGTGTTCTTATTTCAATTTCCAGGAGTGTATTCTTTTAATTTAAAGTGTTACCAGTTGTGGATGTTATTGAGATGAGCCTGTCCCTTGATTTACTATATTTACTTAAAATTATAATATTAACATGATTAATTAATAAATTAATGAACATTTGATAAGAGTATATTAATACTATAATAATATAATTATAATATTCAGTGCTTCAGCTTTCAGAATGTAAACTCTACAGTGAGTGTTTACTTTTACACCATTATGGCTCTCCAGTATTATTTATTTTATGAGCTTGTCGTTATTTTATTCAGTGTTATTTTCATTCTGGTGTTTCACTGTTCCATGTGTTATTATTCTGTTTTGCTTTTTTAAGTAAGTTCTGTGTACTTTACAATGTGTTCAGTGAGAGATTGCCACTGGGACAAATATTCAATGAATTAAAGTTAAATGAAAATAACATGCGAGCCAGATTTCATCTAGTTAATGCAGGCTTGCCTTTTTAACACTTTTTAACAACCTCCTTCCCTTTAAATCAAATCTTTGAGTTGAGCTCCAAAGTGGAATGTCATAAGAGATCTTAACCATAGTAGACGTCTGAACTGTAGTTACACCGAAGAGAATAGATTATTCATTCACCTTTAAAGATGTTTATAGTAACTGGTGTCACAATGTAATGTTCATATACATCAATAGCTACAATACTACACTATTCGTACATGGTTCTTTGTACAATTAAGCAATGCTTATGGTCCTCCCCCCCCCCCCCCCCAATCAACCATGGACCTTGCCATTGGTGGGGAGGCTTGCGTGCCTCAGCGATATAGATAGCCGTACCATAGGTGCAACCACAATGGAGGGGTATCTGTTGAGAGGCCAGACAAATGTGTGGTTCCTAAAGAGGGGCAGCAGCCTTTTCAGTAGTTGCAGGGGCAACAGTCTGGATGATTGACTGATCTGGTCTTGTAACACTAACCAAAATGGCCTTGCTGTGCTGGTACTGCGAACGGCTGAAAGCAAGGGGAAACTACAGTCGTAATTTTTCCCGAGAGGATGCAGCTTTACTGTATGGTGAAATGATGATGGCGTCCTCTTGGGTAAAATATTCTGCAGGTAAAATAGTCCCCCATTTGGATCTCCAGGCAGGGACTACTCAGGAGGATGTTGTTATCAGGAGAAAGAAAACTGGCGTTCGTACATGGTTCTTTGTACAATTAAGCAATGCTTATGGTCCTCCCCCCCATGAACCATGGACCTTGCCAATGGTGGGGAGACTTGCGTGCCTCAGCAATACAGATAGCCGTACCATAGGTGCATGGAATGTCAGATCCCTTAATCGGGAAGGTAGGTTAGAAAACTTAAAAAGGGAAATGGATAGGTTAAAGTTAGATATAGTGGGAATTAGTGAAGTTCGGTGGCAGGAGGAACAAGACTTCTTTTCAGGTGAATACAGGAATATAAATACAAAATCAAACAGGGGTAATGCAGGAGTATGCTACTACAAACAGCATAGTGAGTACATTATTGTGACCAAGATAGATACGAAGCCCATGCCTACCACAGTAGTACGAGATTATATGCCAACTAGCTCCGCAGATGATGAAGAGATTGATGAAATGTGTGACAAGATAAAAGAAATTATTCAGATAGTGAAGGGAGACGAAAATTTAATAGTCATGGATGACTGGAACTCAGTAGTAGGAAAAGGAAGAGAAGGAAACATAGTAGGTGAATATGGAATGGGAGTAAGGCATGAAAGAGGAAGCCGCCTGGTAGAATTTTGCACAGAAGATAACTTAATCATAGATGACACTTGGTTCAAGAATCATGAAAGAAGGTTGTATACATGGAAGAAGCCTGGAGATACTAGAAGGTTTCAGATAGATTATATAATGGTAAGACAGAGATTCAGGAACCAGGTTTTAAATTGTAAGACATTTCCAGGGGCACATGTGGACTCTGACCACAATCTATTGGTTATGAACTGTAGATTAAAACTGAAGAAACTGCAAAAAGGTGGGAATTTGAGGAGATGGAACCTGCATAAACTGAAAGAACCAGAGGTTGTTGAGAGTTTCAGGGAGAGCATTAGGGAACAACTGACAGGAATGGGGGAAAGAAATATAGTGAAGGCAGCAGAGAATCACGTAGGTAAGAAGATGAGGGCTAACAGAAATCCTGGGTAACAGAAGAGATATTGAACTTAATTGATGAAAGGAGAAAATACAAAAATGCAGTACATGAAGCAGGCAAAAAGGAATACAAATGTCTCAAAAATGAGATCGACAGGAAGTGCAAAACGGCTAAGCAGGAATGGCTAGAGGATAAATGTAAGAATGTAGAGGCACATATCAGTAGGGGTAAGATAGATACTGCCTACAGGAAAATTAAAGAGACCTTTGGAGGAAAGAGAACCACTTGCATGAATATCAAGAGCTCAGATGGAAACCCAGTGCTAAGCAAAGACGGGAAAGCAGAAAGGTGGAAGGAGTATATAGAGGGTCTATACAAGGGCAATGTTCTTGAGGACAATATTATGGAAATGCAAGAGAATGTAGATGAAGATGAAATAGGAGATATGATACTGTGTGAAGAGTTTGACAGAGCACTGAAAGACCTAAGTCGAAACAAGGTCCTGGGAGTAGACAACATTCCATTAGAACTACTAACAGCCCTGGGAGAGCCAGGCCTAACAAAGCTCTACCATCTAGTGAGCAAGATGTATGAGACAGGTGAAATACCCTCAGACTTCAAGAAGAATATAATAATTCCAACCCCAAAGAAAGCAGGTGTTCACAGATGTGAAAATTACTGAACTATCAGTTTAATAAGCCGTGGCTGCAAAATACTAACATGAATTCTTTACAGGCGAATGGAAAAACTGGTAGAAGCTGACCTCAGGGAAGATCAGTTTGCATTCTGTAGAAATGTTGGAACACATGAGGCAATACTGACCCTGCGACTAATCTTAGAAGAAAGATTAAGGAAAGGCAAACCTACGTTTCTAGCATTTGTAGACTTAGAGAAAGCTTTTCACAATGTTGAATGGAATACTTTCTTTCAAATTCTGAAGGTGGCAGGGGTAAAATACATGGAGCGAAAGGCTATTTACAATTTGTACAGAAACCAGATGGCAGTTATAAGAGTCAAGGGGCATGAAAGGGAAGCAGTGGTTGGGAAGGGAGTGAGACAGGGTTGTAGCCTATCCCTAATATTATTCAATCTGTATAATGAGCAAGCAGTAAAGGAAACAAAAGAAAAATTCAGAGTAGGTATTAAAATCCATGGAGAAGAAACAAAAACTTTGAGGTTCGCCAAGGACATTGTAATTCTGTTAGAGACATCAAAGGACTTGGAAGAGAAGTTGAATGGAATGGACAGTGTCTTGAAAGGAGGATACAAGATGAACATCAACAAAAGCAAAATGAGGATAATGTAATGTAGTCGAATTAAGTCGGGTGATGCTGAGGGAAATAGATTAGGAAATGAGACTCTTAAAGTAGTAAAGGAGTTCTGCTATGTGGGGAGCAAAATAACTGATGATGGTCGAAGTAGAGAGGATATAAAATGTAGACTGGCAATGGCAAGGAAAGTGTTTCTGAAGAAGAGAAATTTGTTATTTCTGAAAGTATTTGTATGAAGTGTAGCCATGTATGGAAGGAAGTGAAACATGGACGATAAATAGTTAGGACAAGAAGAGAATAGAAGCTTTCGAAATTTGGTGCTACAGAAGAATGATGAAGATCAGATGGGTAGATCACATAACTAATGAGGAGATATTGAATAGAATTGGGGAGAAGAGAAATTTGTGGCACAAGTTGACTAGAAAAAGGGATTGGTTGGTAGGGCATATTCTGAGGCAACAAGGGATCACCAATTTGGTATTGGAGGGCAGCATGGAGGGTAAAAATCGTAGAGGGAGACCAAGAGATGAATACACTAAACAGATTCAGAAGGATGTAGGTTGCAGTAGGTACTGGGAGATGAAGAAGCTTGCACAGGATAGAGTAGTGTGGAGAGCTGCATCAAGTCAGTCTCTGGACTGAAGACCACAACGACAACATGGTACAACAAGGGATTAAGCTAAGTTATTGCTTTGTTATACAAGGTAGTATTTGTTCACAAATCTAATATAGTGGGATATAATTAATCACTCACAATTAATTAGATTAACAACATTCCTACGCGAGAATCAAAATTTGAAGTCCTCTATTATACATTCTTCAAATTCTTTCACTGTATAAAATTTTATCCATTTTGTTATTATCCTTTTGAATTTATTCAGAAGCACTGGGACATTTGAATTTATTCAGACACTGAGTGTGCTTTTTTGGGTAGTTTGTTAAAATATGAGAAATTAAAAGATGAGGGATTACTGTATATAAACCCACATTATTTAAAACTAATGTGGATTTTTGGTAGTCAGGAACAGAACTTGCCAATTGCATGTCTTTTTGTTGTGTTATGGTGATGCAAGTTATCCAAATTTCTTTTAGCATATACTAGGCAACTATAGGGGGTGGACAAAAGTATCGAAACACCAAAACCACAACATATTACCACGCCTAATATGTTTTAGGAAAACTGTTGGCATTCCAAACAGCTTCCAGTCATCTTGGACTGGATAAATACTGATCCAGTATGATTTATATCACTCGTCCTGCAAAATAGTGACAAGTTTAGCTAACAATGAAGGAGGTGGATAGCAATCATGCACCCTTCTCTCCAAAGCAGACCACAAAGGCCCAATACTGAGATCTGGAGACAGTGGTAGCCATGGGAGATGCAACAATTCATCCTCGGGGTCAAAAAAGGAATCCTGGATGATGCGAGCTGGATGAACAAGAGCCCTGTCAATTTTAAACCACAGCATCACCATTGGGATACAAACGTTGTACAATGGGGTGGATCTGGTTAGCCAAAATGGCCACACAATTCTTGGCAGTAATGTGATCTCAGACAATCAATGGGGCTCATGGAATACCACAATATGGCTGCCCAAATTATCATGGAACGCTGCAAGTTTCACCCTTGGGGCATAAATTTGGCCATAAGTTGGAAACAGCCTGAAACATGACTCAACTGACCAACTTTCTCCCATTGCTCCATAGTCCAGGTTTTTATGGCTTAGGCACTACATTTTTCTGTTATGGGCATTTGCATCACTGAATTGTGGTTCTGTAATTCCAGCTTTTTGTTGTTTTGGTGCAGATTGGGTTATGAGTACAACATTCAGTTTTGCAATGGCCCTTTCAGCTGTCACCCTCTTATTTTTCATCACAATCTTCTTCAATGACCGTCTGTCACAATCGCTCAACCCACACGTTTCTATGCATTGTTACTTAGTTGATGTTTTTCCCACTTTCCCTATATGTGGTATAAATCTTCAATATTATGCCTCTTGAAACACCGAACACTTCAACTAATTTGGTTATTGAAGCACATTAAATACAAGCACCAAAATTTGCCCGCATTTGAAATCACTTAACTCCAACATAATGCACTCAAACCTACACAGAACACTGTTCTGACTATGAATGAACTTGCAATGTGTGGAGGACATTGCAAATGTGCCATTTGTGGCCAAATAGGTTGCAGTAACTTGCAGTCTTGGTTAGTATCTACATTTATATTCAAGCATTCATTTATCATGGTGTTCCTATATTTTTGTCCAACCTCTGTAAAAACATACATGCTAGGGACTGCCATGATATTCATTTCCTTGAAGCAGTGTGCATAAATGATTCCTATGGTGTCAGTCTTGCAATGCATGTGATAGCCTTTTTTGTCATTTAAATACAGTCTTTGATCCAGGTGAGTTTCCTCACAGCACACTTCCAAATGTCAGATGGAAACTGAAGAAAGCAAAGTATGCAAACTGAAAGAGTGTTCCACTAACATGGCCACTCAGCTTATGCAGCAGATAAATCACATGTGAGAGTCTGGTGCATAGTTTATCTGTGTTTACATTCCAGCTAAGACTGTAGTTAGTATGGGAGCCAAGAAGTTACACTGGTTTAGTTTCCTGTTTAGGGGCATTTAAATTAAATACAATGTTTTCAATTTTGCTGTCACTCTAATGTCTGAAATGAGGAATAAAACTCTGTAAGTTTTCATAATGCATAACAGAGAATACTCAGACTGCTTAATAGTTTCATTCAGTGGAGGCATGAAATAGTTCTCCATTTGTTCTGTTTCTGCACCTTCAACTGCCATTAGATCTGTGCGAGTCTTATGATTCAGGAATGGACAGAAAAGTTCACAGGCAGTCCTGTTGATACTTAACACTACCATAATTCCATATTTTTACGCATCCATGACATGAGCCCCATACAATGTCACACACCTGCTGAACAGATAAGGGAGCATTCCCAACTGTCAGTTCAATTTCTGAACTGACAAGGGAACATTTCCAAGTGTCAATAAACAATATTGCTTGGCTGGTGCATAGAGGGGGTGAATAAGTATCTTTGTTTTTTGTTTGTTCTCAATTTCATTTTTAAGGGGTAAAACACACCCCATAAGGTAATTTAGCATATTAGGTTTGGAGGGAATATCTTTAAAATGATGATATATAAAAACTGTTTCTCATATAAAAGTTAATATGTAATTAACATTCTTGAAGTCTGTATAATTGAATTATGTAATAATTAGAAATTTTGCAAAGCATCCCACCACTAAACATTCATTATTAATCTAGTTATTTATTTTATTTATGTTTGTTTCTTATTTCAAATTATTTTACAATTTACTTTTTTTAGTTTACTGTTTCATATACCTGTATTTTCTTAACTGAAAACAAAACTAACTCAATATTATGATACAAAATCATTACAATAATGATAACTTGTAAATAAATTCTTAAAACATAATATTTTCTTATACCATACACATAAAATGAATGAAATTTCTTCACATAATACAGAAGACAAAGAACAAAACAAAATTCAGCAGGATTTCAAAGTGTCACAGATGGTCCTCTAAATATCCTGATACATATCAAACAACAGAAAATCCAGGATGGAATGTAACAATATTATGAGAAGGAAAGTTGCTACTCATGATATAGCGAAGATGCTGTCACAGATAGGCACAACAAAAAGACTACAACTATAGCTTTCAGCCATTAAGGCCTTCTTTAACAACAACAACAACAACACACACACACACACACACACACACACACACACACACAAACACAACTGCAGTCTCAGGCAACTGAAACCACACTGCGAGTAGCAGCACTGGCGCATGATGGCAGTGGCAACTGGGTGAGGGTAAGGAGGAGGCTAGGGTGGGGAGGCGGAGGGATAGTATGGTGGCAGTGATGAACAGTGAAGTGCTGCAGGTTAGACAGAGTGCAGGGGAGACATGGGGAGGGGGAGGGCAGTGGCAGACAAGGAGAGAAATGAAAAGCCTGGTTGTGGTGGTGGAATGATGGCTGTGTAGTGCTGGAGTGGGAACAGGAAAGGGGCTGGATGGGCGAGGACAGTGACTAACGAAGGTTGAGGCCACAAGGGTTACGGGAATGTAGGATGTATTGCAGGGAAAGTTCCTACCCGCACAATTCACAAAAGCTGCTGTTGGTGGAAAGGATCCTTATGGCACAGGTTGTGAAGCAGTCATTGAAATGAAGGATGTTATGTTTGGCAGAGTGTTCAGCAACAGGGTAGTCCACTCGTTTCTTGGCTATTCATGCGGACAGACAGCTTGTTGGTTGTCATGCCTACATAGAATGCAGCACAGTGGTTGCAGCTTAGCTTGTAGACCGCATGACTGGTTTCACATGTAGCCCTGCCTTTGATGGGATAGGTGATGTTAGTGACTGGACTGGAGTAGATGGTGGTGGGAGGATGTATGGGACAGGTCTCGCATCTAGATCTATTACAGGGGTATGAACCATGAGGTTTGGGAGCAGGGGTTGTGTAAGGATGGACGAGTATATTGTGTAGGTTTGGTGGATGGCAGAATACATTTCTGGGCATGACGAGAGGTAATCGAAACCCTTGCGGAGAATGTAATTCAGTTGCTGCGGAGAATGTAATTCAGTTGCCCCAGTCCTGGGTGGTACTGAGTTAAGAGGGGAATACTCCTCTGTGGCCAGATGGTGGGACTTAGGGAGGTGGTGGGAGACTGGAAAGATAAGGCATGGGAGATTTCTTTTTGTACAAGGCTGGGAGGATAATTACAGTCAGTGAAGGTTTCTGTGAGAACTTCGGTATATTTTGAGAGGGACTGCTCATCACTGCAGATGTGACGACCACAGGTGGCTACGCTGTACTGAAGGGACTACTTGGTATGGAATGGGTGCCAGTTGTCAAAGTTGAGGTTTTGCTGGTGGTTAGTAGGTTTGATATGGATGGACATACTGATGTAGACATCTTTGAGGTGAAGGTCAACATCTAGGAAGGTGGCTTGTTGTGTTGAGTAGGACCAGGTGAAGCAAATGGGGGAGAACCTCAACAGCGTCTCCCTCATTGGGAAAGAAAACATCTTTCAAATATCTTTTGACATGGTCAGACATTTGTTTACTAGATTTCAATGTTGTTACAAGAACATTTGTGGCTTCAAAAAGAGAATCTTGAATTCTCTGTCTAAACTCAACATTAGTTTCTTTTAAAACTATGAAAAGATGGGCGGTCAGTGTGAGAAAACTGTTTTGACCATCATATCTGAGGACAAGACAAGTACAGACATGCTACATATATGGCTTTCGATGTTGGAAGAACCTCATGAGAAGATTTTCCGATACAGTTCTGTTGAATTATTTTGATGTGTCTCTGCTTGAGAGACAATATAATTAACGTACAGGCCCTAGTACATAATCAACTCTTTTTACCAAGGCTTACCATGGTGCTGAAATTTGCCTCATACATATTAGATATTTAGAAGACCACCTGTGACAATTTGAAATCTTGCTGAATTCTGTTTTATATTGTGCTCTTCGTTATGTATATTATGTGAAGAAATTTCGATCATTTTATGTGCATAGTATAAGAAAACATTATTTTTAAGCATTTATTTATGAACTATCAATATTGTACTAATTTTGTACCATAATAAGGAATTATTGTTTTCAATTAAGAAAATACACATATGTGAAACTTTTAACTAAAAAAGTTTAAAATGTAAAATAACAATTTTAAACATAAAACAAATAAACTAAAATAAATAACTAGATGGTTGGTTGGTTGTTTCGGGGAAGGAGACCAGACAGCGAGGTCATCGGTCTCATCGAATTAGGGAAGGACGGGGAAGGAAGTCAGCCATGCCCTTTGAAAGGAACCATCCCGGCATTTGCCTGGAGCGATTTAGGGAAATCACGGAAAACCTAAATCAGGATGGCCAGACGCGGGATTGAACCATCGTCCTCCCGAATGCGAGTCCAGTGTCTAACCACTGCGCCACCTCGCTCGGTAAATAACTAGACTAATAATGAATGTTTAGATATTTTAATGAGGTATGTTGAAAATACTCTGACAGCACATTGTGTACAGCTTCTTTTCCAGAAATGGTATTTTAGAAACCAGCTTTAATGCATATCAATGTATGTAGCTTGAAAGCTTTTTTAATTTAGGATGTAGCAAAACTTTCCAGTTTTCAAAATCAATTATTGGTGGTGGGGTAGCTTGCAAAAATCCAAATTACTACAAAATTCAATTATACAGTTTTCGAGAACATTAATTACATATCAGCTTTTATATGAGAAACATTTTTTATATATCAGACTTCAAATATATTTGCTCCAAACCAAATACGCTAAATTCAGTGTGTGTTTTACCTCTTAAAAGTGAAACGGGGCACAAACAAAAAAACAGGTGTTGCATTATTTGCCCTTCTACACACCCACCAAATTCTGTCAATATCATTTATTGACATTTAGGAATGTTCCCTTGTGAGTAGTGTGGAACAGAAAATTCATATTTGCAATTAATACAGGGAAATGGTTCAGAACAATGAGAGGTTGCTCTTACTGAATAGTGGGTAGATTTTTAAGGTTTTAGTTAAGTGACAACCAACAGTCATTAAGTAATCGAAAAATATGCATTTTTAACCATCAGCTGTTTATTTTACAATCTATATGTCTATCGCTTTCAGTCCTGGACCATCTTCACAGGGCATAAGGTGAAAACAGATCACACAAAAAGAAAAAGAAAGGGTTGATTTTGTATTGCCTACACCTTTGTAGGAAATAGATGATATAGTGGTTTAAGAGTAAGCAGCTAATTTTATAACCTTTGCTGTAATTAGGCATAAGTACAACATGACCAGTAGACTGAACACAGAAGCATTAACAACTTGAACACAGTATTAAGTTACATCACACACACACACACACACACACACACACACACATGGCCTTTTGAAAGTATGTACATGCTTCACTGCATTCCTCCTCTCTTAAGGAGATCGGAGGTCACAGATTCTTGAGACATCCACGCTGTCCTTGTCCGCTAGGCTCTGACTAAGCTGGCATGCTGCAATGGGAGCATATGATCTGAAGTGCTTCAGGTGTGGACACATTCTGTACCCACCGTCCCATGTCAATCCACACAGCAACACCAGGTCTGTTTCCACGTCAACCTCGGGCATTGGCTCTAGTAAGCATTCTCACGATGATGATTATACTGGTATCAGCAGTTGCTCAGTAATGGGTGACGGAATTCCTGATGATGGTGTCAGAAGCAGTAGAGGGATTGCTGGTTTGGCTACCAAGGATGGATGCCCTCACTCACATGGGAGTGGAGAACCGGCAGCAGCAGCAGGTGATGTGATGACCAATGTGGACAGCCTCAGAGGCAATTATGTGATATCAGGGGGTGCCCAGTCATCCACGTGAAGGCAAAGCTGATCATGGTGCCTCATGCAGAGGCCATGTTACATGTGGATGTTGCAGAGATGCCTCCTCCGGCATCTGACAATGACAGCTGGTATCCATATAGGGCCTTGTCCAAAACCACGTGCCCAGACAGCCACATCCAGCTGGAAGAGGCACGGCAGCTACATGGTCCATCCAGGTGGAGGATGCAGGAGGTGTAGCAGAGTCCTCAGTTGGTGCCCATGGGGTAGCTCCACCAGGCTCTTCTCGCTGAATGGCATAAAACGGTGTGAGGAGAGAAACCAATCTATGGCAATGTCAGATGAAGAGTTGGCAATGTACTGTTTCATCCAAGCTTTGAATGTTTGCACTAGGTGTTCCACTTCAGCATTAGATTGTGGATGGAACAGCAGGGCGAGGATGTGACGTATACCAGGGAAATCACAGAATGCCTCAGACTCTTGTCATGAAAATTGTGGACCATTATTGGACACTAATATCATGGGCAAGCCTTCAAACAAAAAATTTTTGGACAAGGTCACAACGGTGACAGTTGCGGATGTGCAAACATAATGAACAACATATGGAAAATAAGAATATGCATCAACAGCCAATAAGCATTGAGAAAGAGCCTAGTGAAATCCATATTTATATGGTCCCATGCATGCCATGGCTCTGGCCAAGGAGACGAAAGACAGCCAGGGAGCCGCTTGGCGCTTTGCACACTATGAACAGGAGGCAGCCAGGTAGTCAACATCACCCTCCAAGCTTGGCCAAAATATGTGTTGACGGGCCAACACTTTTGTGCTTGATACACCCCAATGATCAGCATGTAATAAACAGAGAACCTCTGAAGGAAGCACTAAGGAGATCACTACCCTGAGGGACCAAAACCTGTGCATCTAAAAGCAGAATGCCATCCACATCAGAGAATCGATGTCAAAAGATGTAATATTCGCAGAGGAGGTCAGACACATGAGAAGATGGTGAATACGGCCAACCATGTTGTACAAATGTTATGACCTTACATAATACAGGATCCAAAGCTACATCCTTCATGATCTGTGTGCTACTTATAGCATAACCATCAACTGTCTCCTGTTCAGAGACCTCTATGTGGAAACAACGCAATTCCTCCTGATCAAAACCTGAGGGTCTGGATTAGCCGGCAGGCAGGACAAAGCATCAACATTTACATGTTGATTCGAAGGGCATATAAGTTTGTGTGTTTAACAATGTTACCACAGCTCTTGTATCCACTCGCATGTGCAGAACTTCATGAAAAACTATAACATTAACGAAAAGCTTGTTTGGCACAACAGAAATAGCCAATACAACATTTACATCCATATCTGCAGCAGGATCATTGAGCTGAATTTTTCTTTTACAAACAGAAGCAATGTGACCTTTTTTGTTGCGATTATGACAGGTAGCCAGCATTCTGGGCACTAATGGTTAATGGAACAATAAGGACAAGACATTAGCGTGGAAATATGTACAGTGCTGTTTATTGTATTGTTTACTTTGTTGGTGCAGCCACTGCTGGGAGGGAGGCCGGCCACCTCGACACTGTGAGCATGTGTGGACCACTTCAGCCATGTCTTCCCCTATGTGAACTATCTGAAACTTGGTGTGGAGGAGAGGGTCGGATTGCTGATACCTCACACAATGACTCAATTTGGTTACCTACAGCTTGCGATTCCTTGAACGACTATGCAATAGCTAAAACCTCAGAGATGGATGGATTTTCACACTGGACAGCATGCTCTCGCCCCTCACAATCTGGAGCTAAATGAATGATAGCATCTCACCATCTGATTAGCATATTGCTCTATATACACATCAGACACAAAATGACAATGACAACGATTTAACCCATAGAGTTCAGCCACACATGCTCAATACGACTGATGTGGCTCCTTCCTACAACGGTAAAATTCCACCTGGGAAAAATCCTGCGGTGGGGCGAGTTGACATAGGACATGGCGATATTCATGAAAGGAACAAGGCACAACGTAAAATGGCATCAGTAATCCCAAAAGCTTGAAAGTGTTGTCACAGATGTTTCTCATATGTGTCCCATTCCTCAACCCAACTCATCATATGTAGAAAAGGGAGGTGGATAAACAACGGGGGCTGCAGAGGGCAAAACAGCAGGTGACAGACTGAGGAGCATGCTGACCGTACAAAACAGCAGCCAATGACTGAAGTACATGAGTTTGATTGTCCGGCACCTGTGATTGGTGGTGCAACATTGTGGAGAAAGATTCTTGCTGTTCAGCTACCCGACGTAAAATGTCTTCCGTAACACCATCAGCCATCATGAGAATAAAAGAAGGAAAAAGCGAAGTTTTTCCACAGAGAATAGGACAACACTCATTGTCAACTGTGTTGTTACTAGGTATAAGTACAACACGACCTTTAGACAGAACACAACTTTATTCCACGGAAGCATAACAACACAGTATTTAAGTAACATGCAGCAGGAACCAATAACGCACACCACGAAGAGCTGTAATTTATTAAACTTTTATATTTAAGAAGTATGGTATTGTCGTAATTACACTACTTCAGTATTATAAGAATGAATGTTTGTCTCACTATGTTGACTGATACTTCTTTTCACAGGAAGATATGAATTTCGATTTATTTTCCATTCCACTATGTCTCACCTTGTTGAAAAAGTGTTGCTAACAGAGAACTTTGTATTTTACTTCTAATTTTTCCTGATTTTCAGTTTTGTTCACTAACATTTCCTACCTCTTGGACATTGTCAAATCACTGCAAACACGACCATGCTGACATGGGACTGAAAGCTTATAAACGAACGTTCAAATGCAAAATATGTTTTCAACTATTTAAAAATGCATCAGATATTAGGACACACATGGATCACAGTCATAACAGTTATGAGGAGACAAAATATCTTTGTGAGACTTGTGGCAAGGTATTTAAACAGAAGGTAAGGGTCATACAAAAGTTTTGCATTTTTAAAAATTTGATTAAAATGATTAATGGAAAATCTCATATAAAGATGTGAAACAAATACTAACAAAGAGATAGAGGGGCTGGCCAGTACTTACCTCAGCTCAGTACAGCCAATAGATACACAAAACAGAGCAGAAAATTTTTATCCTAGCTTTCGGAACTTTGTTCCTTCATCAGGGAGGTTCCCCTCTCTCCTCCCTGACGAAGGAACAAAGTTCCGAAAGCTAGGATAAAAATTTTCTTTTCTGTTTTGTGTATCTATCATCTGTACTGAGCTGAGGTAAATACTGGACAGCCCCTCTATCTCTTTGTTAGTATTTGTTTAAAAATTTGATTACAGTTATAAGCTACCAAGATTCCCAAAGTCAGCACAAAATAAATTTATCTCAAACAGATAAATGTTAAAACATAATAGCACTAGTTATTAGAATTGTATCACAATGTTTCTTTTTTATCTAAAGGTTTTGTCTTTGAGTGCTAGGGCCGAAGCTAAAAAAGTATAAGAAATAAAAAGAGAAATGCGTTTTAGTCAGACAGCCAGAAGGTTCTGCAAATACAAATCTTTTAATTAGTTTTGATGTAATCTGTCCACTCCCACGCCCCCCCCCCCCCTCATTTTTAGCAAAGAAGTTTTCATATAGTCTTCTTTAAGAGATCAATGTTATGAAAAGAAAAGAAAAGAAAAAGATCATTTCAGATGATAACAGAAGATTTTCTTACGAGATGTTTTTACTTGTTGTCGTTAGGAAGGAGTTCTTAATTTGTTCAAAGAGAAAGATTAAATGCTTTTCTTAAATTTCTGCACAGTTTGGCGTATGTTTAAAATCTGAAAATTTTCTTATATTAGAAGTTTACTAGACTAGTTCCAGATGTTCACCCATCATTGACAGTATTTTATACATACGGTAATGCCTCTTAGCGTACGCTAATCACAGGATTTCATAATTGTCATGTAATGATATGATTATAGGGTTTATATATGTGATATATGTAAAATTTGCTGATTGGGCATATATTACATATATAAATCTTATTGTACACTCCTGGAAATTGAAATAAGAACACCGTGAATTCATTGTCCCAGGAAGGGGAAACTTTATTGACACATTCCTGGGGTCAGATACATCACATGATCACACTGACAGAACCACAGGCACATAGACACAGGCAACAGAGCATGCACAATGTCGGCACTAGTACAGTGTATATCCACCTTTCGCAGCAATGCAGGCTGCTATTCTCCCATGGAGACGATCGTAGAGATGCTGGATGTAGTCCTGTGGAATGGCTTGCCATGCCATTTCCACCTGGCGCCTCAGTTGGACCAGCGTTCGTGCTGGACGTGCAGACCGCGTGAGACGACGCTTCATCCAGTCCCAAACATGCTCAATGGGGGACAGATCCGGAGATCTTGCTGGCCAGGGTAGTTGACTTACACCTTCTAGAGCACGTTGGGTGGCACGGGATACATGCGGACGTGCATTGTCCTGTTGGAACAGCAAGTTCCCTTGCCGGTCTAGGAATGGTAGAACGATGGGTTCGATGACGGTTTGGATGTACCGTGCACTATTCAGTGTCCCCTCGACGATCACCAGTGGTGTACGGCCAGTGTAGGAGATCGCTCCCCACACCATGATGCCGGGTGTTGGCCCTGTGTGCCTCGGTCGTATGCAGTCCTGATTGTGGCGCTCACCTGTACGGCGCCAAACACGCATACGAACATCATTGGCACCAAGGCAGAAGCGACTCTCATCGCTGAAGACACACGTCTCCATTTGTCCCTCCATTCACGCCTGTCGCGACACCACTGGAGGCGGGCTGCACGATGTTGGGGCGTGAGCGGAAGACGGCCTAACGGTGTGCGGGACCGTAGCCCAGCTTCATGGAGACGGTTGCGAATGGTCCTCGCCGATACCCCAGGAGCAACAGTGTCCCTAATTTGCTGGGAAGTGGCGGTGCGGTCCCCTACGGCACTGCGTAGGATCCTACGGTCTTGGCGTGCATCCGTGCGTCGCTGCGGTCCGGTCCCAGGTCGACGGGCACGTGCACCTTCCGCCGACCACTGGCGACAACATCGATGTACTGTGGAGACCTCACGCCCCACGTGTTGAGCAATTCGGCGGTACGTCCACCCGGCCTCCCGCATGCCCACTATACGCCCTCGCTCAAAGTCCGTCAACTGCACATACGGTTCACGTCCACGCTGTCGCGGCATGCTACCAGTGTTAAAGACTGCGATGGAGCTCCGTATGCCACGGCAAACTGGCTGACACTGACGGCGGCGGTGCACAAATGCTGCGCAGCTAGCGCCATTCGACGGCCAACACCGCGGTTCCTGGTGTGTCCGCTGTGCCGTGCGTGTGATCATTGCTTGTACAGCCCTCTCGCAGTGTCCGGAGCAAGTATGGTGGGTCTGACACACCGGTGTCAATGTGTTCTTTTTTCCATTTCCAGGAGTGTATGATTACAACAAAATATTGTCATTGGCATACACTATAAAGCATTGCAATAAATCGAGCAAGGTGGCCTAGTGATCAGCACACTGGATTCACATTCAGGAGGATGGTGGCTCAAACCCGTCTTCAGTCATCCCTAAATCACTCCAGGCAAATGCCAGGATGGTTCCTTTGAAAGGGCATGGATGATTTCTTTCCCCGTTCCTTCATAATCCAAGCTTGTGCTCTGTCTCTACTGACCTCGATGTCGACTGGATGATAAACTCAATCTTCCTTCCTTTTCCTTCCATTATGTATAAGAAACTGCTGATGATGGTGAATGCCCAAAACTAGGCCAGTAGAATAAACTACCACCAACAACCAGCTTATGCAAAAAAATTAATTATTAATCTCTATATATAAAAGGAATTGTCCTGGCTGATTCACTGACTGATCGTCGCCCGGTCCATGTCACTAAGGATAGAAACTTGAAATTTGGAGAGGGGGTTGATCTTATACTGCAGAGATCCACCTAACCTTCGTAACCTCTTGGTTCATCCCTATGAAATCCCCAAACCACCTTCTCTACCCTCTGGCTCCTACCCTTGTAACCACCCCCAGTGTAAAACCTGTCCCATGCACCCTCCCACCACCACCTACTCCAGTCCTGTAACCCGGAAGGTGTACACGATCAAAGGCAGAGCCACGTGTGAAAGCACCCACGTGATTTACCAACTGACCTGCCTACACTGCGAAGCTTTCTATGTGGGAATGACCAGCAACAAACTGTCCATTCGCATGAATGGACGCAGGCAGACAGTGTTTGTTGGTAATGAGGATCACCCTGTGGCTAAACATGCCTTGGTGCACAGCCAGCACATCTTGGCACAGTGTCACACTGTCCGGGTTATCTGGATACTTCCCACTAACACCAACCTGTCAGAACTCTGGAGATGGGAACTTGCCCTTCAGTATATCCTCTCTTCTCATTACCCACCAGGCCTCAACCTCCGCTAATTTCAAGTTGCCACCACTCGTACCTCACCTGTTATTCAACAACATCTTTGCCTCTGTACTTTGCCTCAACTGACATCTCTGCCCAAACTCTTTGCCTTTACAAATGTCTGCTTGTGTCTGTGTATGTGCGGATGGATATGTGTGTGTGTGCGCGCGAGTGTATACCTGTCCTTTTTTCCCCCCTAAGGGAAGTCTTTCTGCTCCCGGGATTGGAATGACTCCTTACCCTCTCCCTTAAAACCCACATCCTTTTGTCTTTCCCTCTCCTTACCCCTTTCCTGATGAAGCAACCGTTGGTTGCGAAAGCTTGAATTTTGGTGTATGTTTGTGTGTCTATCAATATGCCAGCGCTTTCGTTTGGTAAGCCACATCATCTTTGTTTTTATATATATATAATTTTTTTTCAGTTTTTTTGGAAATTCAGCCTCGAAGGTCTGCACCAGCGGTCTAGGATGGCATCTTTGATTAGTAATCAAAATGTCCTCGGTCGTGGGTTCAAACCTGCTACCACTTAAATTTTGATTAATAAACAGCATTGGGGTCCGTAGACTTCCACCATAAGAAGGCACCCCCATTTTGCGAACAACCTCATCAAAGATGACGGAGGGGTGGACAGAGGTTCAAGACACTCTCTTCTCCTTGGGGTGAGAAACTGCCTCTTAAGACAGAAAATTCAGCAATGATCAAGGGCATGTGGATGCAGAAGGCAATGGAAACCACTGCATTAAAGACACACAACATGTATCCACAGGGCAGATGGCCTGTAATTGAAAAAGTGTCATGATCTCTCAATTGGCAATAAATTCCGGAATAGTCCTCCATTTGGACCTCCAGGAGGGCACTGCCTAGGGGGAGATGACCATGAGAAAAAGATTGAATAACCAACAAAAGGATAACATTCTAAGCATCAGGGGTCAGAATGTCAGAAGCTTGAACACAATAGGGAAGCTAAAATATCTGAAAAGAAAGAAAATATGTTATGTGTACATGTGTCCGGAAACGTTTACTTTCCATGTTAGAGCTCATTTTATTACTTCTCTTCAAATCACATTAATCATGGAATGGAAACACACAGCAACAGAACATACCAGCGTGACTTCAAACACTTTGTTACAGGAAATGTTCAAAATGTCCTCCGTTAGCAAGGATACATACATCCACCCTCTGTCGCATGGAATCCCTGATGCGCTGATGCACCCCTGGAGAATGGCGTATTGTATCACAGTCGTTCACAATACGAGCACGAAGAGTCTCTACATTTGGTACTGGGGTTGCGTAGACAAGAGCTTTCAAATGCCCCCATAAATGAAAGTCAAGAGGGTTGAGGTCAGGAGAGCATGGAGGCCATGGAATTGGTCCTCCTCTACCAATCCATCGGTCACCGAATCTGTTGTTGAGAAGCGTACGAACACTTCGACTGAAATGTGCAGGAGCTCCATCTTGCATGAACCACATGTTGTGTCGTACTTGTAAAGGCACATGTTCTAGCAGCACAGGTAGAGTATCCCGTATGAAATCATGATAACGTGCTCCATTGAGTGTAGGTGGAAGAAACTAAAATGAGCTCTAACATGGAAATTAAGCGTTTCCGGACACATGTCCACATAACATCTTTTCTTTATTTGTGTGTGAGGAATTTTTCCTGAAAGTTTGGCCGTAACTTTTTGTAACACCCTGTATAGTACTTCTGATCAGATGAGTATACAGCAATATCAACAGCAGCAGAAAATTGTATAACAGGAGTAGGACTCATTATGAATAGGAAGGTAGGACAGAGAGTCTGGCACTGCGAACAGTTAAGTGATAGGGTCGTTCTTATCAGAATTGACAACAAACCAACAGCGACAATGTTAGTTCAGGTATACACACCGACGTCACAAACTGAAGATGAAGAGATAGGGAAACTATATGACGATATTGAAAGGGTAATACAGTATGTAAAGGGAGATGAAAATCTAATAGTCATGGGGGACTGGAATGCAGTTGTAGGGGAAGGAGTTGAAGAAACAGCTACTGGAGAATATGGGCTTGGGACAAGGAATGAGAGAGAAGAAAGACTAATTGAGTACTGTAATAAATTTCAGCTACAAATAGCGAATACTCTTTTCAAGAATTACAACAGGAGAGGTATACTTGGAAAAGGCCAGATGATACAGGAAAATTTCAGTTAGATTACATCATGGTAAGACAGCGACTCCAAAATCAGATAGTGGATTGTAAAGTGTACCCAGGATCAGATATAGAATCACATCACAATTTATTAGTGATGAAGAGTAGGCTGAAGTTTAAGAGATTAGTCAGGAAGAATCAATACACAAAGAAGTAGGAATCAGAAGTACTAAGGAATGATGAGGTACACTTAAAGTTTTCTAAGGCAATAGAGACAGCAATAAGGGCTAGCTGAAGAGGAACAGACATCTCTTAAAAGAAGTTGGAATGAAAAACATAGATACAAAGAACGTAACTGTGAAGAATCATGGGTAACGGAAGAAATACTTTAGTTGATCGAAGAAAGAAGGAAGTGAAAAATGTTCAGGGAAATTCAGAAATGCAGAAATATAGTCTCTGGCAAATGAAGTAAATAGGAAGTGCAGGAAAGCAAAGACAAAATGGCTGCATGAAAACTGTGAAGAAATCAAAAAAGATAGGATTGTCAGAAGGACTGACTCAGCATATAGGAAAGTCAAAACAAACTTCGGTGAAATTAAAAGCAAGTATGGTAACAATAAGAGTGCAATGGGAATTCCGCTGTCAAATGCAGAGGAGAGAGCAGATAGGTGGAAAGAGTACACTGAAGGCCTCTACAAGGGAGAAGATTTGTCTGATGTGATAGAAGAAGAAACAGGAGTCAATTTAGAAAAAATAGGGGATTCAGTATTAGAATCGTAATTTAAGAGCTTTGGAGGACTTAAAATCAAATAAGGCAGAAAGGGATAGATAACATTTCATCAGAATTTCTAAAATCTTTGGGGGAAGAGGCAACTGAAGGACTATTCACGTTCATGAGTAGAATGTACGAGTCTGGTGACATGCCATCTGACTTTCAGAAATATACCATCCACACAATTCCGAAGACTACTTGAGTTGACAAATACAAGAATTATCGCACAATCAGTTTAACAGTTCATGCATTAAAGTTGCTGACAACAATAATATACAGAAGAATGGAAAAGAAATTTGAGGATGTGTTAGATGATGATCAGTTTGGCTTTAGGAAAGGTAAAAGCACCAGAGAGACAATTCTGACATTGCGACTGATAATGGAAGAAAGACTAAAGAAAAATCAAGACACATTCAAGGATCTGTCGACCTGAAAAAAGTGTTTGACAGTGTAAAATGGTGCAAAATGTTTGAAATACTGAGAAAAATAGGAGTAATCTATAGGGACAGCCACATAATATACAATATGTACACGAGCCATGAGGGAATTATAAGAGTAGATGACCAAGATCAAAGTATTCAGATTAAAAAGGGTGTAAGACAGGGATGTAGTCTTTCACCCCTACTGTTCAGTTTGTACATTGAAGATGTACTGATGGAAATAAAAGAGAGGTGGTAAGGAGCGGAATTAAAATTCAAGGTGAATGGATATCAAAGATACAGTTCGCTGATGACACTGCTATCCTGAGTGAAAGACAAGAAGAATTTTTGCATGATCTGCTGAATGTAATGAACACTCTAATGAGCACAGAGTATGGATTGAGGGTAAATTGAAGAAAGACGGAAGTAATGAGAAGAAGCAGAAATGAGAACTGTGAGAAACTTAACATCAGGATTGATAGTCATGAAGTAGATGAAGTTAAGGAATTCTTCTAAATAGGCAGCAAAATAACCAGTGATGGATGGAGCAAAGAGGGCATCAAAAGTGGACTAGCACTTGCAAAGAGGGCATTCCTGTCCAAGAGAAATCTACTGGTATCAAACATACGCCTTACTTTGGCGACAAAATTCCTGAGAATATTACATTTGGAGCACAGCATTGTATAGTACTGAAAAGTGGACTATGGGAAAACTGGAACAGAAGAGAACTGAACCATTTGAGATGTGGTGCTACGGATAAATGTTGAAAATTAGGTGGACTGATAAGGTAAGAAATGAGGAGGTTCTGTGCAGAATTGGAGAGAAAAGAAATATGTGGAAAACACTGACAAGAGAAGGGACAAGATGATAGGACATCTGTTAAGAAATCAGAGAATGACTTCCATGGTATTAGAGAGAGCAGTAGAGGGCAAAAACTGTAGAGGACAACACAGATTGGAATACATCCAGCAAATAATTGAGTATGTAGGTTGCAAGTGACACTCTGAGATGAAGAGATTGACACAGGAATTCTTGGCAGGCCGTGCCAAACCAATCAGAATGCTGGTGACTCAAAAAAAGAAAAAAAAAAGGGTGTGAAATAGGGAATGAAAAGTTTTATGAATATATTTCATTATGAAAGCAGACTCACTTTTTGCTCAAAAGTAGTTGGAAAAGACCATGCTTCTATGGCATTAACTAGAGTTAAAAGTTTAGAAGTGTTGCAATTTGTGAACTAAATCAAAGAAAGCTATTTAATAGTCACCATAACAAATTGTTTTGCCAGAATTGAATTGGGGGGGGGGGGCGCCCTTTAATACTTCTCAAATGACCTAATGTATGTTTACAGAATTAGTTTTGTTGTAATAACTGTGAAAACTAATCATTACTGATGACAAAATAGATTCCATGCTTAAATGCTGTTCCATGTACAATAATATCTGTTTGAGAAGAGAGTGTTCAGTACCGGGTCAAAGACCAGTGGTGATAACTGTAGAACCATATAGCCAATTTATCCTCCTTTTTTTAACTCGATATATGAAATTAAATTAAAATCAATGGAACACTTCAGTATCCAAAGAAATTGTGCAAAGACTGGCAGCCAGGTACAAGGTCACTATCATTTTTATAGTGTGTAGATTTACGCGTGAACAATGGGTGTAACAACATACAAATTCAATTAAAAAAAGACCATACAGTCTATGCAAGCAAAGCAGCATGTGCTAAGCTGGTATGATATATATACACTTTTAAGACACTTGTCATAGTAGCTGCCAATTGTGGTTTGAAGTCAGAAGGGACAAGCTCCAGCCCATAAGCCATGTGATTAAATATGTAAATAAATACCATATCTGAAAATTATTTAACAGTATTCCCAAGTTAATACTCTCTTTTACCAGTTGGCCAGTTCCATCCAACTCCTCCATGAAACTTCTGTGCTTCTGAAATTGGAAAAAGAAGGAAGTTATTTCTGTATGAGCACAGATATTGTTGGCATGTTGGAATTTTTAATATGCTGAATCTGTTCCTCACAATTCCTGTAGAAATAATATTTATGTAATAATGTAAAAGGTAGTGCACTGGAATTACTGCTTTCTATCTTTATACAAAATTAAATTTAATTTTAAAAACTGTAAATGGTCAGTATGGAGCCATATTTACATATGAGTGTGTAATATGAATGGAAAATGATCATTCCACATCATTATGAATAACTGTACAAATGGAACATAAAAGTAACTACAAAGGAAATTTCTAGTTTCAGGCACATACTCTTCCATTTATTGAAAAAGCCAAAAACAAGTAGTATACAGTGCATTTGGATACCATAATGCAGTTCCTACCAAGTTCCATAAACTACTTTACTTATGTACGATTACGACAATACAAATTTTTTCTTGATACAATTATTTACTAACAGCCATATATATTGTAGAAATTTATTTCATGAACTTCTTGTATGTAACCAGTTTCGGCATTACATTGATGCCATCTTCAGGCCCCACACATAGTCGTCATAGAGTCTGTGTCGTTTGGTCACCAAGAGCTGTTGCATAGCGATTTGATTCATGGATCCAGTTATATGGCTCCTTCTGTATATAGCGATTTTATGACTATGACATGTGGGGCCTGATGATGGCATCAATGTAATGCCGAAACTGGTTGAATATAAGAAGTTCATGAAATAAATTTCTACAGTATATACGGCTGTTGGTAAATTATTGTATCAAGAAATACATGTCAGCCATTGTCCCACAGTCCATAATGGACCAACAAGGACAATACAAATTAGTTAAATTTGTAAATCTTTTGTTAGTTACCTGTAGTGCAATATAGCTAGGTGGAATAACACAAGGAGCATAAATCATGATCATATGATGCTTCTCAATAATATAAAATGTATCTTATATTTGCAAGATCTGCAAATGAAATAATTTTATATAAACACATTTGACCAAGAGTGACAAGACACAAAGTTAAAATACAGCAAGAAGAAAAGGAAAATGGTATTCGTAAAAAGTTTTTGTAAAGTCAGTATGTGCTTCAGTTTTAGTATGTTGAATTTTAATTTACAAAACAAGCAATCATTTAATTGACTATTAAACACAGAAACATTAGAAAAACTTACAGCAGTACGGATACAATGCAAAATCGTTGAGGTGTCTGAGCAGACTGATATTACACCAAAATACATGTACTGATAAACTATCCAGTGTTGCAGAGAAATTAAGCAAAATCTATGGCAACTTTACATTATGCACTGTCTGTCCTATTAAAAACAAATTTTCAAAGACAACTAGACTACAGGCACTAAGGCTTACGACCCACGTTGACCTCCTGTCATAAAATTCTACAATTTGTTCAAGTGGAGAGCAACAGCTGTGACCTCTGCCAGTCATCTGCATTTGGTCACAATACCCCGTTGCACAAAACAGCATATGTAGGTAACACAAAGCCTGAGTGCAAACAATAAGGAGCCAATGAATAGTTGCAGCCATAGCAACCTCAGCAGCTGCCAAAGTTTCCTCCAAATATGACAATCTATCTTATACCAGCACTTTGCTAAGTGTATTCCAGAGTTAGCCATTTCAATATTTTGTGTCTTTAATGGGTACGGAGCATTAGAATCCATCCCTAAGGCTTCTAGTAACATCTCATGTAAATGAATCAATGACCAAATTGTTAAACATGTGGACCGTGAGGTGGGAGATGTTATGATACATAAATTTTAGCTGAAATTTTTACGTATGACCTTCAGTTAGTTGTTATTAATAGGAAGAAGGCACAACAAAATTCAATGAGAGAGAGAGAGAGGTTAAAGACAAGGCAAACTAGGCAACCCAAAGTGAAACATCATGTCAGTCACCCCTCATCAGTCTACACTCACTTAAGCTGTCACCAACTGAACAACAGATAATTCATAAGGAACTGGAGAAGAGATGTGTTCTAGTTAACAGTCTGGACACACAGTTAACATTTCAAAGTCAAAAAGTTACACAGACTCATTACAAAAATGTATGTGCCAGTCACAATTATAACCATCAAAAATAGATATGGGGAGCTCAGGGTCACCCGTTGCTATGAACATCCACATCTCATTGTTCAGAGCATGTGCCTCAGTTACGAGCAGGACATATTGTAGCCATTCCTCCTGTAGTCCCTATAATTCACCAGACTGGAATTGATTTCTTAGGATGTTTCCCAAGTTCACAAATAGCAATAAATGGGTTACATAGTATGCACTGGCTACAAACTGCCTATTGGCTTCTGTGTCGGGTTCTTCAACCAACGTTCATCTAATGATTTTTCTGACGTTTCTCTAGTACGAGTGGCTGGCATTGTTAAAGCTTCACCATCCATTGCCGGTGGTAAACTGGAGCCGAGTTCGCGGCCGCAGACTATATGTACCTGGCGCGCCAACATCCGCGGTCATTTCCAGTGCGGTTCTCCTCTTGCTACCTGCGACGGTCATTCGCTGCAGTACGGGAAGCCAGGATCCGTTTACCTTAAGGCTTTCCTCTTTCTTGTTGAAACTGTTCACGTGTTTTTGTATTTCTACAGCTTCTCTGAACAAGCGCGTGTGATAGTGCTTCTCTACAGCCAGAAATTCCGTGTCGGAGAATTTTATTACGTGGTCAGTCTCATTCAGTGCATGCTCTGCCACGGCCGATTTCTCCACCTGCCCCAACCTGCAATGTCGCTTATGCTCTTTGATCATCCAGTCATTCCGACATAAACTTTTCCGCATGTGCATGGTATACGGTATATTCCCGACATTGCAAGTGGGTCTCTTTTCTCCTTCACCGATCTAAGACACTCTTTGATCTTCCTTGTCAGTTTGAAAATGGTCTTTACATCATGTTTGCGCAATATACGGCTGATTCTGTCCGTCACTCTGGGAATGTATGGCAGAACGGCGGTACCCGACATTTCTTTTTCTGGTTCCTTATATCACCGAGTGTTTGGCTCTGTTACACTTCTAATATAATTTGTGGAGTACCCATTGCCCCTCAGAACAGTTTCCAGGTGTTGCATTTCTCGTTTGAGGTGCTGCGGCTCACATATTCATCCTGCTCTCGTTAAGAGCGTACTAATCATGCCTCTTTTCTGGCTTGGATGGTGGTTTGCCAGTTTGTGCAGGTATCGGTCCGTGTGTGTCAGTTTTCGATACACGCTGTGTCCCAGGTTTTCGCCGTCCCTTGTGACCAGCACATCTAGAAATGGCAGTTTCTTGTCCATTTCTTCTTCCATGGTAAATATTACGTTGACATGGAGGCTGTTCAAGTCTCTCAGGAAGTCACCGAGCTGTTCTTCACCATGGCTCCACACCACGAAAGTATCATCAACGTACCTGTACCACACCTTAGGTTTGCAAGTCGCCAAGTCCAGTGCCTGTGCTTCGAATTGTTCCATGAAGAAGTTGGCCACCACTGGACTAAGAGGACTACCCATGGCGACACCTTCCAGCTGTTCATAGAAATCGCCATTCCACATGAAATAGCTTGTGGTGAGACATACATGGAAGAGCTTTTTGATGTCTTGCGGGAAAATGGAACTGATGTGCTCCAGAGCGTCACTGAGTGGCACTTTCGTAAATAACGAAACAACATCAAAGCTGTCCAGGATGTCGTTTGGTGTAAGTTTCAGTTTCTTCAGCTTCTCAATTAAATGTCCTGAGTCCTTTATATATGTGTCGGTCTTCCCCACATGTGGCTGGAGCAGAGAGGCCAAGTGTTTTGCCAGTTTATACGTCGGTGAGCCAGGAGCGCTAACGATCAGTCTCAGTGGAACGTTGTTCTTATGGAACTTGGGTAATCCATACAGCGGAGGTGGTAGGGCTTCTGTATTGTGCAGGTTTCTCTGCATGTCCGCGAGCAGAGAAGACGCCTTGATTAATCCATTCGTATTCCATGTGATACGCTGCGTCGGATCTGCGCTTAGTTTTCAGTACGTCGTCGGATCTAATAGGTCTCGAATCTTTTGCTCATAATCTTCGGTCTTCATTACGACAGTCGCATTCCCCTTATCGGCAGGCAGTACCAATACACTATTGTTGGCATTGAGATTCTTGATGGCTTGTAACTCTTCTTTCTTCAAGTTGCAAGCTGGTGGTTTTGCTCGGCGCAGTATCCTGGGTGTTTCAGTGCATATTTCCTCTGCCCTTTCACAAGGAAGGGTCCAAATGGCTGCTTCGGTGTTGGGAATGATGTCCTCCATAGGTATAGTTCTCGGGATGATAGCGAAATTCCCTCCTTTTTGAAGAACAGACACTACCTCTTCGGTCAATTGTCGTTCAGTGAGGTTGACCACAGTGTGTGACATGTCGGGAATCGCCTTGTCGGTCTGCTTCCAGCAGCTTTCAAACTTTTTCTTGTGTTGCTCGGTGCAGCGCTCGAGTTCGTTCTGCACACTCCTGTGAGTGATGCTGTTGATCTTGTCCCAGTTGTCTCGATGCATTCTACTACTTAGTTGATAGAAAATGTCTAGAAGTTCCTGATCTGTTCTTGCCAAGTCTCTCTGTGTTGTATGAATTTGCTCACGAAGAAAAGCTCGTTCCATTCTGTCGTAGATACGATGTGCTTGGGCGGTGGTGAATAGGCGCTTACATCTCAAGAACTTCGGTGTAGCACATTCATCTCGGCACCGTGACAGAAAGGCGAGAGAGGACATCAGTCGCACTTTCTTCTTCCGTCGTTGGTCAAGGCAGAAAAGAGGCATGATTAGTACACTCGTAACGAGAGCAGGATGAATATGTGAGCCGCAGCACCTCAAACGTGAAATGCAACACCTGGAAACTGTTCTGAGGAGTAATGGGTACTCCACAAAGTGTAACAGAGCCAAACACTCGGCGAAGTAAGGAACCAGAAAAAGAAATGTCGGGTACGGCCTTTCTGCCATTCATTCCAGAGTGATGGACAGAATCAGCCGTATATTGCGCAAACATGATGTAAAGACCATTTTCAAACCGACAAGGAAGATCAAAGAGTGTCTTAGATCGGTGAAGGAGAAAAGAGACCCACTTGCAATGTCGGGAATATACCGTATACCATGCACATGCGGAAAAGTTTATGTCGGAATGACTGGATGATCAAAGAGCATAAGCGACATTGCAGGTTGGGGCAGGTGGAGAAATCGGCCGTGGCAGAGCATGCACTGAATGAGACCAACCACGTAATAAAATTCGCCGACACGGAAGTTCTGGCTGTAGAGAAGCACTATCACACACGCTTGTTCAGAGAAGCTGTAGAAATATAAAATACACGAACAGTTTCAACAAGAAACAGGAAAGCCTTAAGGTAAACGGATCCTGGCTTCCCGTACTGCAGCGAACGACCGTCGCAGGTAGCAAGAGGAGAACCGCACTGGAAATGACCGTGGAGAAGCCCTCGGATGTTGGCGCGCCAGATACATATAGTCTGCGGCCGCGAGCTCAGCTCCAGTTTACCACCGGCGATGGAGGGTGAAACGTCAGAAAAATCATTAGATGAACGTCAGCCAAAGAACCCGACACAGAAGCCAATAGGCAGTTTGTCAACAAGTGGCCACGAAAGCCTTAACAATTTTGTATGCACTGCCTACTTTACTTCTTATGCAGTAACCAGGGCTGTAGAGACTGCCAAAGTTATAGAAACTGTCTGTTTCTTGTACAAGGCAATTTTGAAACATCGGGCACCATGTGTAAAAGATCCCTGATTGTGGAAAAAATTTCATTCTAGACTGCTGTCAGAAGTAATTTCATTCTAGACTGCTGTCAGAAGTAATTTCATACTGCAACATCATCCACAGGACAACTGCCTACCACCTGCAAGTGAACTGTCATATGGAATTTTTTTAAAAGCCATTGGCAGATACTCTCTCAATCTGTGCTAACATCAAATAGAGAGACTGAGATATGATACTGCTGTTGTAACATTTGCATGTAACACAGCAAAGAAAGGTATTATACATTCCATGCTTTTTTTTTTTAAAAAAAAAAAAAAACCGGAATTGAGAGGCTGTAATGACAATTTTCTCTCTTTCAACTTCATGAACTCAGGTTGATTACATCAAACAGCTCATAAGCAGTACTGAAGAAGCAAGACAGCTGACACACATATAGAGCTTGGATGCACAGGATAAGGAGCTTGAACATCATAAAGTGAAACACTACCCAAATGACCTAGTTTGGATTCTAATATCTGTGCAGGTCTTGCTACCAGGAAAAAGATTGAAGTGCTACTTTGACTCATACTGAATCCTATGTCATGTGTCAGACATCACCTATGAAATTGAGGATGGTAATCCTATGCTGAGCAGATAAAGATGCAGAGATGTCATCAATATGACGCCCTGTAATAATTCTGATTAGTTGGTTGGTTTGGGGAAGGGGCACAAACAGAGAGGTCATTGTTCCATAATTCTGAGGTGCAGATTGATGATAGTGGCTTTTGATAAAAGGAACACAAAAACCTGTCCAATTATTGTAATGGCTCGATGGAATTAATTCCATTTGAATGTCGCAGTGACCATTACGATGTGACAAACACAGCCAGAATGTAAGGGTCCACCATTGTTATCACACAAAAATCCACTAACTACATTGAGATACAGGAAACTGTAGTACCTTTGCAAACAACAGGTCACTGTTTTGGGAGGAAGCGGAGGAATAACATGTGCTGTGTGTCATCTGCCCCAGCGTAGTGGTTGTAGGCACTGGCTAGCTTGTCTGGGTCAATGGTTTGATTCTTATTTCCTGCAATTACTTATAAATTTACATTTTTGATTTTGCAGTGAGAATGATAATTGCCCACCACAGAGATGCTGTATGATGAAGCAGCATCACCAGGTGTCAACAAGGAAGGAGTAAGATATGACTCCTTTAGTTTTGAAGCATCACGGCGATGCCAGGCTCTTCAGATACTGCCAGACAGGACAGGAGGGAAAACTTCTGTCAGAGTCCAGTCAGGGCCTCTGAGAGTATCAACAGTTTCACCACAAGTACAGCCACAAGACAGTTCCACATCAGCCTACAGAGGCCAGTGTGAGCATACATTGATCAGTCAAGCTTTGTTCCTGCTTACATGGACAGAGTACTGAGTACCACCAACATACATGTATTTGTCACAACTACAGTAAACAGTCTGCATTCCTTAACTGCAGATTTGTACTATATGCACCTCAGTGATTTTAGCTGGTCTTCTGTATTTGAACCTCCATTAATTCCACATGTGCTCTCACACCCACAGCAGAGCACACCCATAGTAATGAGGAGCAAAAGTTAAGTGTATCGTTTTCTTTTTAATTTATTAGGTGTTCTGTTCATTGACTGGTCACTTGTTTACTTGTATGTGTGCCCAAAGCAGAACACTACAGATTTGTTGAAAGTAGTGATATTCCTTATTTACTGAATATTATAATTTGCTAGAACATTCTATATGTGTATAAATAGGAGCATTCTCTACTGAGGCATGCACTCAGAAGTGAGGTGTTAGTTCTTATTGATTAAAAAAAGAATATTTAAGTTTAATGTACTTTCAGTGATGTGGCCATTAGAGATGGAGTACAAGTTCAGGACGGAGAAGAAAATTGACCCCACCCTTTTGTAGGAACCATACCGCAGTTCAGTTTAAGCTGTTAAGAGAAATCACAGAGAACTAACTCTAGGTCGGTACGTGTTAGCATTTCTCATCCTGCATCTCTCGACTACTCACAGGGCAACCATCAGTTTTTAAATTATAAATCTGTGTTTCACTGCCACCAGTCAAAACTAGATATATACATTGAGCGCAAAACTTCAATGTGGTATACATCAGACTATTTATTTTGAAAAGTCTGTTTAGTTTACCAAAGTTACTCTGGTGCATTTTTAATACTGCCTGGCCTAAATATGAAAAGCGATCAAACTGTTCCATGTCATTCATTGTTGGAATTCGTCTACCATATAGACAAACAATACTCTGCCATGAGCAAAATAAAGTTGGTTCAGCTTTATTTTATTAACATGTATTGGTTTTTCAGTTTTCCTGTCTGAAAATTTCCTTGTGAGCTGCTGAGGATAATTTTTATGATATGGAATCACCTTGTTCAAATCTTCTTCCAGTTCTGAATTTCCTATCATCTCAGTTATGCATAAAAGAAGTTATAGTTTAATAATGTAGACTGACCATATTCCTTGTTCTGCAAACACTGTTAGCAGAGATCACTTGAAACTGTGCCCAGAACTTTCAGAAAATCTGTGACTACCAGAAAAAGTGGCAGTACATACATACAGCCTTGTTTCATAACTTTGTTCGTAGCTTGCAACTGGTCCAGTGTGCTATATTCCCTTCTAAAACCAGCTTCTTCCTTTAAAATCCAGTGTTTCTCTGTGGATCATGTAACAAATCACATACTGCACTTGTATTTGGTGAAAATAATTCATATGTTGATTGAAAATCGTTCAACTAATTAAGGGAAGATCTTTGAATGGTAATTTATTATGGTACTAAGAATTATTTTTACTTCTTTGCTAATATAATGTAGTGAAGTAGCTCTTCCTTAAGAAGCATACATGAATCTTTAATCTTCAACAATTAGTTAAACATAACTGGAATTGGAATTAAACAATAGAAAAAAATTGTGTCTGAATATAAAATTTATTTCAACATTTTCAAGGTTCACAAACTCAGCCAGTTTGCGCAGTCTCTAGATGACACTGCATTGCGAAGTAGGCAAAAATTCACTGCTTTACACAAAATTTGTAATTTACTTCAAATGGGAACTAAACTGATGGTATTAATGTCATAAATGTGTTCTGTGGGGCACTTTAAATAAAAAGCAAACAATTTCAGTTTGAAACATTAGTTCTAGGATCCCCACTGTAAGAATCTTTATCAGTATTTCATCATGAAAAATACAGCTATAATAGAACAATAATTTTTGCATAACTGGTACAGGCCCTTCAGTGTACACTTAAGGAGGAATGATGACAAATGTGGTTACTTGAAAATTATTCAATGAATGTTTTTAGAATGCCTATAAAAGGCTCTCTGACAGGAAACTGGTTGATCCACAGTTTATAAGTGGGGCACTGTAGCTGGTGAAGGATACTGTTGAAGTGTAGATTCCAAGAGGAGTGAAGCAGATATCTGATTAAGCCTGCACCACTTTTGTGGCATGGTGGCTCAATGGTAAAGTGCCAGACAGCTCCAAAAGTCATGGGTTCAATCACAGTCACTTCTAGGAGTTTTATCTGTCACTTATCACTTATTTCATCTCAGGCAATGTTTGTTAACATGACAAATGCTGAGTAGCCTCATAATTCAGAGTCCACATTAGTCTTTATGTCACTCTACAAGTGGCTGGGTCAGCCAGGTCAAAGGTCAGGGGCAGGCAACAGCCTACCACCTCCAATAGAACCATGCCTAGTCACTGTGGTGTTCAAACCATTCTTTGGTTGATGACAGCATTACTTATTTGGTTAACTAATTGATACACAGGAGACAAACATAGCAGTTGTACATGTAAGATGTCAAAGTGCTTTAGTTATAAAAACTTAACATAACTTCCTGCACTGGACCAGCAAAGGTTAATAGCAAGGAGATCAGTGAAAAAGTCTCAATAGTAGGAAGAATTTACTAATACATAAATAATACTGGCCCAAGAATCTAAATGTTGACAAAATAACTGTTGTCTGCAGGCAGAGCCTGGTTATTCTAAAAGCTTAAAACTGTGAGAGAACATTGTATTAGTTTGGTTAGGTTCTCTGATTACTACATGTACATTTACAGATGTATGTCAAAACCTGAAACTATTTGTTGGCTGTATACTTCTCTTCAAATAACTAATGTTTGTTATTGTTGTTGTTGTTGTTGTGGTCTTCAGTCCTGAGACTGGTTTGATGCAGCTCTCCATGCTACTCTATCCTGTGCAAGCTTCTTCATCTCCCAGTACCTACTGCAACCTACATCCTTCTGAATTTGCTTAGTGTATTCATCTCTTGGTCTCCCTCTATGATTTTTACCCTCCACACTGCCCTCCAATACTAAATTGGTGATCCCTTGATGCCTCAGGACATGTCCCACCAAGCGATCCCTTCTTCTAGTCAAGTTG